>NW_013617572.1:15643-20173 GCF_000695525.1 Brassica oleracea var. oleracea | reverse complement strand
AGCTAAGTTTAGGATTGATCACCCTTTAAACTTAGATCCTAGGATTAGTTAGGATCAAGTCATTGCTTGACTCAATACCTGAAAATAACTAGAATGATCTAACTGACTAGATACAGACGAGAGTTGGTCTAGTGAGTTAGAAAATACAAATCAAACCCGTTCGTAAAGCTTTCTGGAAGAAGTATCGATCGACACAGCGATAGCTTTGTCGATCGATATTTTGAAAGGCGTATCGATCGATATTCACAAAGAATTATCTATCGACACTTTCTCGCGACTAAAGTAACGAGAGTTGAGGTCCGAGATCCAGATTAGATAATCAAAAAGATTATACCTTAGTTTGAATTCAAGAACAATTAATGTTAATAAACTCCTAATTTCCCAAATTAAGTATTATTTGTCATACCTGAGAATATACTTGAATCTAGCTACTTCAACCAAACGTTAACAAACTCAAAACAATCAATCGAGCAATAAACTTGCTCACCAACCAATTTACTGCTTTAAAACCCATAAACCATTCAATCTAGATTTAGTTCAAGACCATAATCTATTGAGTAATCCTAGAATTTCTGTGGATTCGATCCCTAAGTATTACATCTGAACCTCTTATTTGAGAGAGCAACTCACTCCTTAGGGTAATTTGAGTGATATCAGATTTACAGGTTACCCGAATTTTTTTTGGGATTTTGGTAGTGTATTTAATGGAGGTCTGGGAAAACATAAATGTAAATTATAATCGATAGAGAGAGAACAAAACCTGTTAGAGTGAGATTGCTGTAGTGGCGAAGATCCTTTTACAGTAGTCGTTATCCCTTTGTGTTCGAGGTATGTCTCTAATATCTTTTAGATTTGACTTTCTGCATTAAATTTCTTAACTGAACAAGTTTGATACTGCGAAATAGGTGTTTTGGTCCATTGACATTTATTTTGATTGTCATAACTATCACGATATCTTAATTCCAGTGACGAGCATCTCAAATGTCACCCTCTGTGGGAACCAAAATTCGCACTGTCGATTTACGTTTAAATTAGGACACTAGGAAAACCCTAATTTCCCGGAGGTTCTGGATCTCTGCGAGAGCCAACGGCAAGTGACCAAATATATACGGAAATCATGAAAAGATAACAAACGAGTTTAGAGAAAACAGTAGATCTTATTTCGAGTCCGCGTGAGAGCGTTGAGATCATTACAAGGGATCATAAAAGCTTTGGCCGCAAAGGCTATCAGCGAGTTACCTAGTTCTTGTGGCCTAAAAAATCAAACCTAGTTGACTCTCAGCTCGATAACTAAAGACGAAGAAAATACTGAAAAGGTTTTTGATTGATTTCGGACTGAACCTTATGAAAGGCTGCCTACGTACCTATTTCGAGGATCATCTGCCCTTAAGCCGTCATAGCCTAAAAATGGAGATATTCCATTTTTCCCGATCTTCGTAATTATCTTCAAAATTTCGTATCTATCTGCGGAAACTTGACATTTATCTTTCCTTGCGAACCAAGCGTAAACCGTCCCACGGTTTACGTGCTGCTGGTTAAGAAATCGTAAGGTGGGCTTCGAGTCATGACTTAGGTCCTTTTGGGCCGTCTTTCGACTTGAAGCGTTTATTGTGACTTCTTTAGATAAAAACGAACTTTGTGCGGTTTTTATCGTAAAGTTTGATTGATGACTTTGAATGGCGGGAAACATGAAATGGGTTCACTACGGTCTTCGCGAGATAGCATCGAATGGTAGACGAGAATGCATGGACTAATGTCGTATCGTCGTTTCAGAAGAGCTCGGCTGCTACGTAGCGAACGAGCGGGACGTGCGCTCGGTCGCTCTGTAACGACCGTGCGACCTTTTTCGGGCTTTTCTCAGATTTTTCGTGAATGTGTTTTCTCCGCAAGATTCTTCCTAAAAATAAATCTTTTTCGAAGATTTGTTTTTCGTAAAAACGTTCACGCCGATTTTTACGGACTTTCAGACATTGATTCCGTCGTGACCGATTTTGACCCCAACACCCTCCCCCATGGATATTTCAGAAAATCTTCCAAGTTGCATATCATCTCCACATGCTCAGGGATAAACCGAGGAAAGTGTGATGTCGGGAGTAAAACACAAGAGGTAAAAGTCAGACATGCATACTTCAAACGCATCTCCCTGTCTTTTATTTTCTTCTTCTGTAGCATTTCAATGGCGACTAAGCAGAACTTGAGAGATCGAAATAGTTCCCCCCAGTAAAGCTTCTCCTTAATGGGGTTCTTCTTCCGTTTGCAGTTTTTCTTCGGAATCTTGCTGCAATTGAGGCCGGTGACTTGCACGAACTCGTGCAATGACATCCTGAGCGGCTTTCCGGAGAAGAGAAACCAAATCTCGTACTTTTTTTTTGACGCGGAGGATTCAGACAATCACGAACTGGCCGAAACTTCCTGAAAATGAAGGATTCTCTGCTAGTGAATTGATCTTCCCAAACGTCGTCTGCCACAGGAAGTCAACCTCTTCTGGCTCGAGCGCATCTAATATAGATTTGATTCTCTTCGGTTTGTGGTAAGTGTTTACTCTATCTCCGGATGGTTCTTCACCAGCTGCAAACATTCGTTCAGACAGTATCGTTTGCTCCATAGTGTCGCTCGGAGAAAAAGAAAGCGTCTTGTTTCTCTAAAGAAATAAAAGTAGGTCTGGAGAAATGAAGATGTGAAAATTGGAAAAGAGTGTTATTTCAAAAGGATTCCCCTTACACGTAAATATAACGTAAATGTAAAAGGTGACTTTTCATTTACCCTTTTCGTCATTAAAGTAAAAATATTAGAAATAATCTAGAGAAGCCTCGAAACCTTAAGTGACATGTCGTGTGATAATGTGTTCTACTAATAGGGTCTGACACCAAGGCGGTGAAGACGAAAGGATAAGCGTGTTAGGATGTAGGGGTGAAATGGTATTAAAATAAAAGAGATAGATAGGGTGGCATTTGGCAAATTTCGAATATTTCTGTATATATACGTCCTAATTTTTCTTTTTTCAAACCGGTTCCCATTTCGAGGAGGAAAAGAAAAATATTATTTTTATGATGTACTAGATATATAGATATGGTTCCGTAAGTTGCACATCTGTTATTTGTTATATTAGTTTTAAAAATTACTATCAAATAGATTTTAAATTTTTTTTTTTTAGGATTTTATAAAATAAAAATATTAAACAAATCTTTTTGTTTAGGATTTAAAAAAAAATGGAAAACTACTATCAAATATTCTTTTACAGTTTTTAAGGGATTTTAGAAAAGTAAATAAATATCACATAATCTTTTGCAATTATATTTTTTTTTAGAATTTTAGAAAACAAAATTACTATCAAATACTTATTTCCAATTAATATTAAATAATTTTAAAATTTAAAATTTTGAAAATTTATTTTTGTTAATATCAAACTTATTTTAGGCTATGCTTTTTTTTTAAAAACATTATTTCTCTTTTGGTTATGATTTAAAAAGGAAAATTTCTAGTTTCTTTTCTTAGGACTTTAAAACAGAAAATTATTATCATATAATTGCATGTTTTTATTGACACATGTAAAAAAAAGTTTAATTGATATATATCGCGATCGTGTTAATTAAAAACTTTAAAAAACCAAGTTTTATATAATAAGATATACTCGATAAAAGAAAATCCTACAAATTCCGGTGACTTGAGAAACAGATGCTAAATTACATAAGACTAATCAGAGACACACGTAAAAGAATGTTGACTGAAGAATGATCTTGACTTGGGATCATAGAAAATTAAACAGAGGCTAAATTACTTATTTTCACATATGTAAACAACTTTTACGTTTTAAATTTACATTACCTATGGTTTGATCTGAAACAAATTAAAACTATATATTCTGAATTCAAAAAAATAGGAAGCCGAAAGAGAAAGGAAAAGAAAACAATTAGAATTCTTACAGAGGAGACCGGAGAAAAACTAGAAGCATAGGGAAAGACGATTAAAGAATGGGAGAATTGAAAAAATGAGACCCTTTGAATTTTTATTTGTTCATTTATGATTTTTGATATTTTTTGTCATTTTGGACATGTTTTACCCTTTTGTAATGAAAAAAATAGTAAAATAAATTTTAAAAATATAAAAAAATATGAAAAATTATTGAAAACATAAATATGACTATTTATATGTTGAATTTTATTTTAAAAAGATTATGGGATCATATTTATTTTATGTCCTAGCTGACGGTAGAATACTCATTCTGACCGTCTACTTAGTTCAGAAATCGGACTCTAAGTATTATACACAAATCAATCATAGGTACATAACACAAACAAAACTTTCTTATATATTCTATCTTAGTTAGAATTCGTTCAGTTATATTCTATCAAGATATCGTTATTATACATGTAGCTTGATTACAACTTCTAGAAACAACTCTATGTTTTATCTTATCCCCCTATACATTAAAAGAGAAGTCACTTTAGTGATTTCTGCTGACGTGGCAATCACATAGAGCTTCTCATGAAAAATCTTATAATTCTATTGGTTGATTTTTTTTTTTTTTTT
>NW_013617572.1:12868-15117 GCF_000695525.1 Brassica oleracea var. oleracea | reverse complement strand
TGACCAGGTATTATTAACTTCTTGAAGTTTTTCTACCTATCTGTTTCTTACTGTTGAGGTATTGATTCTCTTAAACAATAACATGAAGCTTGAGCATCGAACTAATTGCCACGTCCAGAGAAGTATTTCGCGGACTGTCTACTGATGGAACAAGATGAGACAACTGACATTTACAACACCTCAACTTGGATTCGACTTCAGTCTCTGAAGAAGGACCGTAAGATTATCTTCTCCTTAATAACTCAACAAGCATTTAGACAGTCCTCTCTTGAGATTTTCAAGTTTGGTTTTCGGTTTCATTAGCACGATTTAGAGCTTCACATTACTTATTTAGTCAGTCTGTTGCATCGCTAATTGCAGGACACTTTATATTCTTTTCACTGGTTATAAATAGCCAGGCGCTTGAAGACTCTGTATGTAGCTTCGGTACCCACATTTTCACTAGCTGAGTTGAAGCTGAGAATGAGGTAATATTTGGGTCCTATCTTTTTAATTAGCTTTAATTATCTTAGAATTCCAAAAATGTCTTTAGCCTATTTAGAAAAGGCCAAATATATTGTCGATTTAGTTAAGCCCATATATATATTCGCTTGGGGGATAATAATTAGGTCTTTAGTTTACACTTGCGCAAGATTGTTAACTAATGTAAATATTAATAACTTTCCTTATTATTCAAACCAATTTCTTGCGCCGGTTGATATCATATTTATTACATTACTTGCGCAAGTCAGAATCATATCATATGCAAATCACTTTTTAACAATACACATTTAATATCTTTCTTTAAACGATTTCATTCTTTATTAGGGGTCATTAATGTGATAAATAAATCGCCTTTATATATATAGGAGACACTCGAATGCTTAAAATACAAACATTCAGCTCTTACAAGAACAATGGCAATGGTGCGAGCCTTCAAAAACATTGTTTCTTATGTTAGAGAATTAAAACCCCGCAAAGATACGTCCCGTATTGAAGTTAGGATTGTTCGCTTGTGGAGAAACTATAACAAAGAATCAGGAAACACCATTGAAATGGTTTTTGTTGATAAAGAAGTAAGTATAAATCACACAAAATGCATTTTTTTGGAAGTATCGTTTATGATTCATTTCGAGATATATACTTATTCTAGGTTTATAAAACTCTTATAATTTTTGTGACCAGGGGACAAGAATTCATGCTTCAGTTGGTGAACAACTCATCAAAAAAATCGATGACAAGCTACGCGAGGGAGATGCGATTGTCGTCCAGTTTTTCAAAGTGTACGATGATATTGGTGAATACCGTACAACGCCACATCCGTACAAAATTGGCTTCTTTCAAACAACATTTGTTGGAAAATCTGATGATTTTCCAAGTGCAGTTCCCGAAAAGTATTTTGCGGACTTCTCTGATATTCTTGGTGGAAATCTTGATCATAGCTGTTTGGTTGGTTAGTTAGTTTCTTACACAGTTAAAGAGTCTTCAGTTCAAGAGTCTTTCACTTTTGTTATACTTGTTCCTGATTTGATGCTTGTTTTTGTTATGTAGATGTGGTTGGCCAAATAGTTAACTTCGGGTCTCTGGAAAACAAAATAATAAAAGGAAAAGATAACATGAGGCTCTTGATTGAGTTGCGTGACCCAAAGTAAGACTAAGTTCTTAATCGTAGTAATAATTTTGCTTGCTAAACATCTATAATCTGTATTTAACTTAAGTTTATATTATACAGTAATGTGAAGATGATGTGTATTCTGTGGAGTTGTTATGCTAAACAAGTATATGATTACTTAAACAAGTATACGATTACAGTAGGAGTAACATGTCCACCATGATTATTTGTGTTATCAGATTCTGTTCTGTTAAAGAGTGGAAAGGTATATAATAATGTTTCACTTTGTGGAAAACTATTACTCGCATAACATATTAATAAGATCAAAATACTTTGTAGGTGCTTACTCCATATCTAGCGGGTATAATTCAACCCATATTTTGCTCAACCCAACACTTGAATTTATTGAGGAGTTCAAAGCAAGGTACGTCTCCTGCGTCTTACGTGCCAGACCTATTGAGGAGTTCAATACATCCAGATTTTTATTTTAATTTTTGAACGTCATTTTTAACTGAAACATTTTTAAATTATGTGTGATTATTTGATTTGGCAGTCTTCCTGATGATTCACTTTCTCTTACAAACAACGATAGTAGCCAGTGGTCTGTTGGTACTGCTACATCTATTCGTGCCAGGTTTTTTGTTCTTAATGAGAGGCT
>NW_013617572.1:3186-12221 GCF_000695525.1 Brassica oleracea var. oleracea | reverse complement strand
CTAATGTTGGAGTCCGCAGATGATATTTCCTCTGGTTCTGTTGGTTTTACAGCAACTCCTTTGTCCAAAAGAAAAAGCGAACAAGATGACGACAGTTGCCTTGAGGATCAACACTCTGTTAACAAGAAACTCTCTCAAAAGAAACTCAAGGGCAAGTGATCTGTCTCTTTTTTTAAAAAAATGTCCTTTCTATTGTTATGGCTGTGTTTTTGCATCATTTTTTTAATCTGGTCTAAGTACCTTTGTCTTTGGTTTTGTTTAAGATTTGGTCTAAGTACCTTTGTTTTTTGCTTTTGTTAGGATTAAAACTTTTAAAAGTTCCAATCTAAACCAGATCCCCATTTCTTTGGTTGGCTCTGACATTTTAAGATTGTATTTATGTCAATCGGTAACGTTTAAGAATCATTACATTCGTAAAATGATTATCGAACCGATACCCCTTTTTAGGCTTTTATTGGCATAAATACAATCTCAGCCCATTTGAAATACCAAATAACAAAACAATGTAACCGAAGTTTTACTAATCTTAAAATGATTATCGAACCGATCCCCCTTATTAGGCTTTTATTGGTAGTAATACAATCTCAGCCCATTTGTAATACCCAACTAAAAACCAAATTATGCCCGAATATTATTTAAGCCCATATATTTGTCTATTATTATTATTTTGACTTTGCAGCTGATTTTCTCCTTAATAACTAATACTATTTAGACGATTCTTTGTAATAGCAAGGATTAGACTATTATTTGTAATAACTACTACTTTTTAGACATTTTATGGGGATTTAATCAAACATTAATCTTAAAAAGGTTATGCAATTAGATCATAGATATAAAAACAAACACGCAAACTATGGGCTCTTTGTACCGGAAGTGAAAATCGTAAATTATTTAAAACATGTTTTTAATTTATGTATTTTGATAAGTAATGTGAAAAGACACGACTCATCGAAAGTCTGCGATGACGTTATAAAGACAGCACTGAAGAATTGTGACCAAAACCTTTCATCTCTCTTCTTCTCCAATTGAGTCTCTCCAACTTTCGGTAAGTTGATTTTATTTCTCCTTAGTTTTTCCTTTTCAATATATTGCATGTAGATCCATCCGTTTTCTGTATATTTTGTTACCAATTGAATCAAGATTTTTTAGGTTTTGTATCCGTCATGCGTCTTTTTGTTCAAAAACCAGTCCATTATCTTGGTAGGCTTATAATAACTTAGATTCAATGAACTAATCACTTTTAGTTCAATTTTTTAGATTGTTATGTGTAAAAATCAATGAGAATTTAGGAGATCTTATGTGTATAAATGCTTATTATTGATCATTCTAAAAATTATTTCCGCTTAGATAATATAAATTTTATAACCAATACTGTTTATAATAACAGTAAGACCAAGATCTCGCGATGGCATTCGACAAGGACCTTAAACGCAAGTCTCCGATGACTAATGATTACGGTACTTCTCTAGAAGAGGCATTCAAAAATGGAATGGAGGGGACGACTGCGCATTACCAAGCCATTCTCTTTATGTACAAGCAATTACATGATGCCGTCATCAAAAAGCATGCTCAAGAACTTGAAGTCGCTCGCATACAAGGTAAACTGGAACTCTTTCACGAACTCTTCAACATGTCTGCATTGAGCGAAGAGAAAGAGAAGCTAGAGTCGGAACTTGTGCTTGCAGAGGCCAAGGCGTCTGATGTGAAGGTTCCTTACATCGATTGGTACAAGTTGAACGAGCAACAGATGTTTGATTAACCTTGTCAATTTCTTCTTTTCTTCAAGTTTAAAACGTTTAATGTCTTTCGGAACATATTTTCTGGTTTTTAAAACCAGTTTTCCTTTAAATTTTGCCGGTTATTAAATTAAACTAATTTTGTTATATTATATTCTGCCTTTTTATTAGCCTATCTCATTTTTTTTCTTATTGTTATAGCTTATAATTGGGTTTCATGTTTTGGTTACACATTCGTTTGATTTAGTTGCTTTAGTTACAAAATATCTATTTCTGTATATTAGACTTTGGCAGAGGAAGTAGGTTATACGTATAGTGGTGGGGTAAGTGGTTTGATAGATTTGGCTAAATCACATTCTTCAAGGTGGCGTCATTATGTGATAGACAATATCGAATCAAGTTTGGATTCTTGAGATCTTACAATATTAGAGGAAACTGATTTAATACATTCAATTTTTGAAATGGCCTGACTAAATAATTATTACGAAGAGCTTGTGTCTATAATTTAACTAAACGTCTTTTCGTATCGGATTGGTTAAGTTAAATATTTTATCGAGGTATGGAAATGATGATCTTTTTTGAAATCTTTATAACTTAATTTATTGACATGAGTGAAAGATTATAAATATATAACCCCATAAATATCTAATAAATTGGTATGATATATCTAATAAATTTTTCTACTAATCGAAAAGGAAGACAATATTTTTAATTCCTGTTACGATGCAATCTATATAGTAGTTCAAAATCTATTACTTTCTGTTTGTTTTCGGACAATATCTATATATAAGGAAATATATATATGTTGGAAACCTTTATAGTTTCAAACATATAAAGGTTTTATAAAAAAAATTTCGAATCTAACTGGATGACCATTTATAGGGCAATTGGAAAGACATTTTTCTAGAACACATCTTTCTATATAAACTGTAGGAGGTTGCCTATCTTATCAAACCTAATATCAGTCTTCTTCGCCGACATTGTCTCTACAATTCTATCCTAATCTCAAACAGAAATCCTTTGTAAGCTTTCATTTTCTTTTTTTTCTTAGTAACACATGTATATCATTACTCAGTTATTTGATTATCGAATCACGGTTTCTTAATTCAATATTTCGTTATATAATCTGGGTATTGAACAATACATGTCGATCATATTTCTAGGGATATATATAATGTCATTGGAATAGTAAAAACGATTTTGTAAGATCTCTATAGTATCATGTATTGTTTAATTTTGAGGATCTAACTAAATAGATATATTTCACTGTTAGTCGCTTTGTCTCTATGTTTGATCTGAATTATCAATAGTATAATTATGTTTCTAATTGTGTTTCTTATATAATCGTTGTATATGTTAATCAATATTTTTTTTTGTTCACATGCAAGAAAAGATCTCGTAATGGCATTCAACAGAGATCTAAAGAAAAAACCGATCGTTGATGATTACGGTTATTCTCTCGAAGAGGCTTTCAACAATGGAAATAATGCGACTAGGGAGCGCTACCGAGCCATGCTCTTGATGTACCAGAACCAATTGGAACCAATCACAGCCAAGCATGATGAAGAGCGTGAAGTCTATCGCGTGCTAGGTAAATTAGAGTTACTCAAGGAACTCTTCAAGAAAGACGCAAGGAGGAAGGAGAAGAATAAACTAAAGACTGAACTTGTGCTCGCAAAGGAGAAGATGGATGGGGTCAAGATTCCTTACTTTGATTGGTTCAAGATGGGTGAGCCACAAATGTTTGACGGACGTCTTTGTTTTAACAATCTCTCCAAGTTTGAAATGTTTTAGTTTTTGTGTTGATTCGGCTACCAATATCGGAATTTATCTTCTGGTTTTGTAAACCAGTTTTCAAATATGTTATTTTCAATAGTTTCAACTTATTGTATTCAATTGATGAACTGCTTTTATATTTGCGTGGATCATTGCAATATATGATATTTTGATTGTTGAACAATGCGTTTCAATGATTTATAAACAGTCTTTGCTGATCTTGTGTGTTCAGTCAGTGTAGTTTCGATGTACTTAAAGAGTATTTTGTGATATTAATTAGAACTTATTTGTGGTGTTAGTGAAAAAAAGTTATGATTTTGTTCATCATTTGGCCTTCACTTAGCTAATATATCACAAAAACTTTTTAAATATAAAAGCAGTTCACTGACTTAAAAAACCTTTTAAATACATCAAATGTTTTTATTGAAAATACAAAATTATATTTAGATGACACGTAATTAGAAAATGAAACATACTAAATATTACTTTAAAGATACTATTTGCCAAGCACGTTTTACAGATATTGGGTTTAATTGATTTTTACGCAGGCCCATATGTAAAATTCCCCTATATTCAACCGAAAGTTTTCAAATGTTTCCTTCATGCTAATTTTGTTAAATACTTGGGTTTGGGCTTAGGGTTTACGGTTTTGGTTTTAAGTCTAAGATTTGGGTTTATTGTATACGATTTGGGATTAGGGTTTAGGATTTAGACCAGTATATATACATTTGGATTTAAAATTAACGGTTTCGATTTAGGGTCTAGAATTTGGATTCAAAGTATACGGTTTGGATTTACGGTATAGGACTTGGGTTTAGGGTATAGGGTTTGGATTTAAGGTTTAGAGTTAAGGGTCTAGGGATATATATTTTGGATTTAAAGTATACGGTTTGGATTTAGGGTATAGGACTTCAGTTTTGGGTAAAGGGTTTCATCAGTTAGAATTTTGAAATATTTGAATTTCTTTATTTCCATCATTATTTTGTGAAATAAGCTGCCATGAACATAAGAAATGCAAATTAACTATTTCATATCACCGAGATAGCACCAACATCAAATGTGCAAAACCGATAATAAAAATACCATTGATTTATACATGTAATTATACAATATGACATTGAGTCATGATATATATACTCCCAAAACCAACTATTATCCAAATGAAACCGAACTTTTGTTAAGAATCATTACATTCTTAAAATCATAATCCAACTGATCCCCCTTATTAGGCTTTTATATGCATTAATACAATCACAGCCCATTTAAGTTATCTATCTGAAAACATAGTTATGCCCAAAATATAAAGAAGACGGCCTTCAAAACACGAAACCCAAAATTGATTTTATTGTTTAGTAGCACTCTATAAATCTGCCACCAAAAATTACAAGCCTAGCGTCCTAAAATTCTTGGCTTAAAATGAAGCCGGGCAAATATAGTTGGTCAATTCCTACCCAGGTATTAGCGAATTCGAGAACCAAATATTTTTGCAATATCAATTTGTTCATCATAAAGGACTATTTTTTGTGATCCTATAGGAATTATGCACATTTGATCATGATAAAACTTCATTGTCTTCCTATGGCTATGTAAGTTTTTTTATCTTATAAAATATTTAGTTTCTATTATACGTTTGGAGTACTTACAACTCATAAACTGTCATACAATATGTGACAGATTTACGAAAAAGTTGACAATCATATAGAGAATAAAGTCAATCAGAGGCATCAATATCACAATATGATGAGCTTTACACACGGAGACCATCATTCAGCCAATATCCACGATGACCAAGATAAAGCCAAGTTTATGGATTGGATAGAGACAAACAAACAAATACCTCAAGGAGTAAATCTAAAGTCTTCATATTGTTGTGCTGTTCGTAACTTTGTTTGGGATCCATTGACTAAAACATGGACACCTAAATTTGAGATTTGAAGATTACTATATGTTTTTTTTTAATTTGGCGTATTTAACTCTTTATTATTAGATTTGGTTTTATTTATTACTTCATTGGGATTTTTTTATTTTTTTATATTAGAGATCTTCATTTGTCTTATATCAGTTTCTCTAATATATTTATCCATTACTGGTACCATGAATGCAGCCGTCGTAATATTATGCTTCAAAAGTATACTTTGAAGCGTAATATCTTAAATATTCAAGTGATTAGGTGTCTATAAATCAATATCTTAAAACCAACTTTTCAACGAAATAAAATATCAGTTTCTCTAATATCATAAATATTACCGGTACCATGCATGCAGCCGTCCTAATATTAAATTTGAAAAGTATAACTTAGGAACTGAAATTACTTGACCAATACGTAATTCAGATTGATATCTTTCTTAAAACTGTAGAAAATATACTTGACCAATTAAGAATTAAATGTGTTTGTATTACATCAGATGTTGATCATTGTATTAATTAGAATTGGTAACAAATTTATGATCCCCAGTAAATATGGCTAGAGGATATACGCATAATAATTTTGTAGACCTTTGATATATAATTTTCCTTGACGGACACACCATTTATTAAAAAACGTTTATATAACAACACATATTTCAACCTAAACACTTCGTATAACCTAATTTTAAGAGATCATCATAGATATGTCTTCTTTCAAAACTGTAGCAGAGCTCGTGCCTTACAAAGAGATATGTCATATTTATTATCCGTTTGTGGAAAAACTATATCGCAGCTGATCGATATACTATTGAGTTGGTGCTATGCGATGCCTTTGTAAGATATACACCATCATAGACTTTAGTTTACCAAAGTATTTATTACCCCCGACCTATTGATTTCTCCCTAATATGATTTTTATGATGCAGGGAGATAAGATTCATGCTTCTATCAGTAGTTCTTTTGTAGCACCATATGAACAAAGACTCAAACAAGGGTTATGAACAAAGATTCATGCTTCTATCAGTAGTTCTTTTGTACCATCATAAATATTTTGCAAAGTATATGTTATACCGACGCTTTTGGTATTATATTTTCAAAAACTTTTCAAATATTTTCAGGGTGAACAAAAGAGACCCGCAGATAGCATTGGTGGCGTCCAAACCATATTGTCCGATTCCGGAGTTATATGGAAAGTTTTGGTAGTTTATATGGAAAATTATAACCAAATCATTGTTAAGGTGCTTTGGTCCTTGTGTTTAAATAATCAACACATGTAAAATTATATATATATTGCACAATTAAGTCAAAACGATTGCAAAACAAGCAAAGTTAAAAGTAACATAATGAGTTGGATGATATTTGGAATTGATATTATATAAAAATACTTGCAAAACATACAAAATAGCAACATACGAAACTGAACGAAATAGATAAATCACACATGTAAAAAACATAAGTATTTTTACATGTGTGCTTAGATAATACACCTCCACAACTCTGCCTTTTTTAGTCTTGATTCATAGCAAACTGAACAAATTGAGTAAGCCTTTTGGAGTAGTAACAATGCTTGCATACTTGAGCCATGTTATCGGGATAGCACTCAGTCTGTGGCTCAAGGTTGACCATAGCTGTATAGTAGCGGGTCTCCATAATTGCAGGGATTGTACTTAGAGTTTTCTTGACTCTTTTCCTGCAATGATCGGAGGTTGATAGATTTTCTTTCCATTGGAGTTTATCCAGATACTTTTTACCTTTTGGATAGTGTTCTAATGCAAGCATTAACAAACCGTAAAGATATGTGCCGTTTGTATACTCACCAATGGATGATTGGCGTAGATGAAAGAGGCCTTTGCGTTTTTCTTTGTGGACGAAATATTGAAGTATGCCCTCAATATAGTGTGTCTCAGGGTTGTCGTTCTCCAAGCATAGTTCCTTGAACTTGTTGTGCTTAGTGAGCATTTCGAAAGGTTCGGCAGCAAAATATGACAAGTAAATGTTTCTGAAATAGTTAGTGGGATCGGAGTTGGAGTGCTCGTCGTTTGAATTAGAGGAATCACCGATGTAGTTGGTGTCATAATTGTTCGCCGATTTTTCTTCTCCCATCTTCACTTAAGTGTCTGGATTTCGCTTGATAATTTTTTGGTTTTTTTGGTTGTTTTTACTCTCAGTCGATGCTGAGAATGCGGATACGTAATGTTGGATACGTAATGAGGTGATTGTACATGATGAAAATGCTGTGTAAGTGCTACAAGTATGTGCTAAAAAGGACAAGGGACGACACATGCATTGTAAAAAGGCTGTGGTTCACCGGTGTTGTCTTACTCAGAAAAGTTGGTCGTTGCTTTTTTTTCATGCTTATTGATATTACCAATCGAAGTGACAATTTGACATATTGAAACTGGATTCTTATGCTTTCTTTATAAAAAATTATAAAAGTAAAACATTAACTTGACCAACTTTCATTTCCTTATTACTATGTATTTGAATAGGATAGTTTCTCAAACAATCAACCACTTAAATTAATGGTAATAATATATCCGATATTTCTTAGTTTAGGAAATGCATTAAAGCATTTGAATAAGTTCATCCGAGATTTCTTTCTTCATAAAAGATAATAAAAGTTAGAAATTTACTTGACCACTACTCATGTCCTTATTCATACGAATAAGAATATTTTGTTGCTCAATGAAAAATAAAAAAAATCCAATTTATTTAAGTGGTTGGATTTTCTGATTTGACGCTAGGTTCTTCATATGCTATTATAAATAAAACTAAGCTTTACTCGACATTCTATAGATCATATTGAGTACAAAGAGGTTACAATCTCCACTATCTATCTTCTCTATTATTATGTTGTTACTATGTTATACAAATCGATCATGAAGTTTGATATAGGTCTTTGTCAAAACACAATATTGTTGAAGCAATGTTAACCATGAAGAGAACAATTTCTGAAATTATTGAAGCAAAAACGGTAAATATTTTGGCAGTTTTCATTTACCCAAGCGTTATTTTTTGTTTTAACTAATTCAAATAGGATTTTACTACAAATTTATTGTCATTTAAATGCTTCAAAATAGGCTGGAAATTATATGGTTGTTGCTAAAATTGAGGCCATTGATTTGGACAAACCATGGTACTACACTGCCTGCAATTCTTGCAAAAGAAAAATGGTCAGACAAGAAGATGGTTTTGAGGGAAACGTGCAACATCTTCAACATAACCCTATATACAACTGCAAAACATGCAACAAGGATTTTGAACATGCTATTCACTGGTATGACCGTTTATAAAGATTAATCTTGCTACCTTTGTAATATATCAGTATTATATGTTCATATACTAGTTAAAATAGTGGGTTTTTAAGTTACTACTTGGTTGTACGTGTCTCTGATGACTCAAAGGGAGAAGCCAAGTTTTTGCTTTTCAGCAATATTGCGGAGAGGCTCATTAGGAGACCTGCGTTTGAGTTAGTCCAAGAGGCTGCTCAGGTATTTCCTTCATTTTTAATTTAGGGGGAATTAAGAAAAAAACATTTCTGTATATTCTTTGAAAGATGTATATTTGTTTTACAGGAAAATCCACATTTTCTACCTCAATCTCTAACTGATTTGA
>NW_013617572.1:0-1426 GCF_000695525.1 Brassica oleracea var. oleracea | reverse complement strand
AGCATTGGTTAAGCCAAATGGCATCACCAAATACTCATAATGGCCACTGTGAGTTTTGAAAGCTGTTTTGTGGACATCTTGAGGATGCATTCTCACTTGATGATAGCCTGCTCGCAAATCAATCTTCGAGTATATCAGTGAACCTCCAAGTTCATCCATCAAGTCTTCAATCAATGGTATTGGAAAGCGGTCTTTGATAGTCATATTGTTAAGACCTCGATAATCTACACACAAACGCCAAGCATTATCTTTCTTTTTGACCAAGACCACTGGAGAAGCATAAGGGCTAGAACTCGTTTGAATAGTCCCTGCATCAAGTAGACTCTGCACCATGTTATCTATTTCAGTCTCTGATACACTGCGTATCGGTATGGTCTGATTCACCGGATTAGACCCCTCCAAAAGTGGTATTTGGTGATCATGCTTCTCTCTGTGAGGAGGAAGCTCCTTTGGTTCCGCAAATATACCTGCGTAAGACATTCCGTCTTATCATCACCAACAGCAATAGAGTAAATCCCTGGTCCTTCTTCTTCCTCTTTTTGCTGAACATAGATCATCGATATGTTAGCATTCTCAGTTTGAATTTTTAACTTTGTAGCTTCCACCTCCTTCACACCTGTCTCTTTGATCCCATGTAGGACTACTCGTTTATTTAGATACCGAAATTGCATCTCCAGCTTCATAAAGTCCCAAGTAATGGGTCCCAATATAGATAGCCATTTCACTCCGAGTACCATATCACAGTTTCCTAAAGGAATAATCATCATATCTTGTGTGAATGTTGTGTTTTGAATCGTCCACTCAAACTGGTCTACACTTCCTTTCACCATTAACTTCCCACCATCAGCCACTGCTACACGAGTCATCTTCGGTGGTTTCACAACACATTGTAGTTTCTCAGCAATCTCAGGGTCCATGAAATTATGCGTCGATCCAGAATCGATAAGAATATAAAGAATCTGTTTCCCATGAACTCCTCGGACCTTCATCGTTCTATAATTCTCTATAATCCCCGCAACCGCACTGACTGGTATGTGTGCTATATCACCCTCAGTTACCTCCCTTGTAACACCATCATCTGCCTCAAAAAACTCTTCATCATCATCAATCTCCATCGAGTATAGCTGAGTCTTTTTGTGCTTCAAATAGTGTCCTGGAGTGTACTTCTCATCACAGTAATAGCACAATCCCTTTGCTCTCCTATCACTCATTTCTTCCTGAGAAAGGAACTTCTGTGGTTGTCTCACCAGCTCCTTGGATTTGTCGTTACCCTCAACCACATACTTCTTAGTCTCAAATGGTTTCGGTTGAGGTAAGATGCCTTTGTTAGTATTAGGATTGTTTGACTTCCAACTCTTAGACGTCTTGTGTGGGTGAGCTGTTTCATAGAGGCGTCCCAACATCAAGCATTCACGCACAGATTTGG
>NW_013617571.1:34351-40306 GCF_000695525.1 Brassica oleracea var. oleracea | reverse complement strand
AAAGCTTTGAAAAGGAGACTCAAGGTGAAAGGGGGAGCGTTGACCAAGCTGAAGAAGAAGAGCATGATCATGGTTCTGTCGCTAATGAACGACCAAAAAGGAACATTGTCAAACCCGCTCGGTTTAGAGATGAAAGGTTCGTCACCACTTACTCTTGTTACTTTGCAGCTCCTCTAGATGAAGATGAGCCATCATCTTATGAAGAAGCAAAAGAAGTTGAGGAGTGGGTGACCGCAATGAAGGAGGAGATTGATGCTCTCATGAAAAATGAAACATGGAATTTGGTTCCGAAACCAAAGGATGCTAAACATGTTTCTTGTAAATGGGTGTATCGACTAAAGAGAAAGGCGGATGGAGCATTGATAGATACAAAGCAAAGTTGGTTGCTTGAGGATTCTCTCAGAAGTACAGAGAAGATTATGATGAGACCTTCGGTCCAGTAGCAAAGATGACTACGGTACGCTCACTCTTATCACTAGCTGCAAGCTTTAGATGGAAATTATGGCAGTTAGATATGAAGAATGCTTTTCTCTATGGTGAGCTTGATGAGGAAATTTTTATGGAGCAACCACCTAGTTTTGAGTCACAAGAGTATCCTAACCATGTGTGCAAGCTAAAGAAAGCCTTGTATGGATTAAAACAAGCTCCACGAGCTTGGTATGGAAAGCTTGCTCAATTTCTTCAGTTTTGCGGGTATATGGAATCAAGTGCTGATCCAAGCCTATTTTTCAAGAGAAGTGGAAGAGTTCATGTAGTAGTTCTCCTCTATGTGGATGATACGATCATTACTGGAAATGACGATGCTGAAATAGCTCGTCTACAAGAGGATATGTCGGTGAGGTTTGAGATGAAGAAGTTAGGCGAGCTGAATCACTTTCTTGGTTTAGAGGTTGAGAGGTTAAAGGATGGAATATTCATTGGCCAACAAGGTTATGCAAAAATGATTGTTGACAAGTTTGGAGTACACCAAGGAAAGGTACGTTCTACTCCACTGGATACTAACATAAGGCTCAAACGCGATGAAGGATTCTTGTTAGCCAATCCTCGACCTTATCGCTCTCTTGTTGGAAGTCTTCTATACTTAACCATTATAAGACCAGATATTGCTTTTGCGGTTGGTCTTGTAAGCCGGTTTATGCAGGAACCAAGGAAGCCACATCTAGAAGCGGCAAAGAAGATATTAAAGTATGTGAAGACAACTCTTGGCATGGGACTGATGTACAAGTATAATGTCAAGGTTTCTCTTCATGGTTTCACAGATGCTGACTTTGGTGGAGATTTAGATGATCGAAAATTAACTTCGGGGTTTGTGTTCTTGTGTGGAGACACAAGCATCTCATGGTGCAGCAAGAAACAAGCAACAATGTCTTTGTCTACTACCGAAGCAGAGTATAAAGCTTCAACACTGGCAGCCCAAGAATGTATATGGCTTCGAAGACTCCTTGAAGACTTGTTTGAGTCAATAAATAAATCGTTTACCATCTATGGAGATAATCAAAGTGCCATCAAGCTGGCCAATAATCCAGTGTTCCATGGAAGGACGAAGCACATTGAATTGGAACATCATTTCATAAGAGAGAAAGTGTTTGATGGAACAATTGAAGCATTGGAGATTTGAAGCAAGGACAACATTGCTGATATCTTCACCAAGTCATTACCAAAAACTCAAAGCTCGGAATGATGGACAAAATCATGTTTAAGGGGGAGTATTAAAGTTAAACTTGATTTTGGGTTATGCTTAATTATGGGTTCCAATAATCTTATTGGACTAAACCCAAAATCAAGCTCAAGTTCTAGAATCTTTCTAGAATTATCATCACCTGCTCAAGAAGAAAAAATCTAGATATTGTATTAGAAAAATCTAGAGAATAAGAAAATATCTAGGAAGTAAGGAGGTGATGGTGGAATAATCTTGATATTTGTAAGATAGTTTAGGAGGCTATAAATACCTCATCATTCTTTCATTTGTAATAACACAAAAAATTAAACAAGTGTAATAATAAGAAAAATTCTTAAAGAAAGAAAGAATGTTCTACTCAAAGTTCTCTAAATCTTTTTGAGAATTCTTCCATATTATTTTTCATACTTAGAAATTCTCTTGGTTCTTTCGGGTTCTCGGGTATTACGGTTTTGGGTTAGTGTTAAGCACTATCAGGGTGGTTTCTTTACAAACGAAACCCTAAGTACAATTGGCTTAACCCAAATGGAACTCCCAAGACTAAAGTCTCTAATCTCAATTAATCAAAAGCTAACTGACTACAACAGTCAAATCTCTTATTTATAGTCAACTAGTATTATGAGCTAAACCAATAAGATTTGCTCATGCGTCCAGCTCATCATTCTTCTCCTCATCATGACTCGGTTTACCTTTCCTCTTGCGATAATAGCATTGATGGAGCTTATCATGTTCCCGGTGACTACCAAACGGTCCAAACCATTTGAAAATTATAGCAATAATTTTTAGTTGAGCTTTTGAGGTTAATCAAAACATACGTCGATATTGAATAGCCAAAATCTAAGACTCGCTTGAAATTTAATATGCTGAGCATAAGAGTTCTTAGACGGTCATGCAAAGGACCTTGTGATTATCTAATTAACCGTTTCTTAAAAATGAAAGTCGAAGATTTTCCGACAGGGAAGCTAGAGTTACAGCGAGGTCTAGATCCCTTCTTATTCGAGTAACCAGGAAAATACCATTTGCTAAATTCCACCTCTTGAGTCAAACACAAACCATTTTCTTCAGCCAGAGTCACTATCTTCCACTCGCTAAATGGATGAGCCGTCTTGTGAGTAATGTGAATCTCTCCATCTTTGTCTTTCACCATCTTCTTTGAGCTCTTCAAAAATTCTCTCACAAGTTCTTGGTGTAACCTGTGATTACCCACCACATTTTCAATACATCAAAATAATCCCCCAGGAAAAAAATACAGAAACGAAGCAGAAGGGATACATTACATGATGTACTGTCTATGGTGCTCACTACCAAAACCAAACCCTGAATGAGGAAAATTAAAGATTATTCTATTATAACGCTCTGATCTTGGAGCAAGCCTCATGGAGTGCACGTTAAATCATGGATCTCGGTGCAGCCGAGTCTCGTCAATTCTTCTATGTTAGCTTTCCCATTCGCATAGTTAAGCTCTATTTCCTCTGCAATATTTTTGTTACAAATATTTATTACCAAAATCATATGACATATATATATGGTTCCTTAATAAATGTATACAAAGTAATATGAGTTGATTGGTTTACCTCGAGTATCGTGAGATTTGTTGCAGAACCAAAGGCTCTAGCTAAAGATAGAGAAAAGGTGAAGTCTCCTTCTCCGACCAGAAGTATCCTTTGCTTATTGCTGTATTGTCTTAACCTTTTGGTTTTCATTTCGTCGTTATATTTTTTTCTTTTCAATTTTCACACATTGACGATATATAGAGTTTTTGAGTTTTTTCCGACGAAATTAGAATTTTATGACGATATATAGAGTTATAGACACATGTATGATGTATTAAGAGACTACCGTTAAATGTTTGGTTCTGGAATCTGTCTCTTCGGACTCTGCGATAATTTATTTGCTTCAAAGAGCACTTAATTTTTATATACATGCACCATTTTGCCGGCCCTCTTTCGTTTTCGATTGGTTGCTACCAATGTACCCAGTCATGACATTTACGAGCCGTTTATAGCATTTCACATTTTTCTTTAAAAAAAAAAAAAAATTTAACCAGTAAAATTTGTAACATATAGTATTATTCATAATATTTATGTATCTCAAACATTCAATGCAGTATTAATTCATGCACCATTTTGAATGCTATTTGACGATAAGAATTAGACCCCTCTTGTTTCCAACTCGCTATAATATGCTAAATTGTTCCAATAGCAATTTAGGATAATGGTTGTACTGATTTGTTCCTAAACTGTCTATTTTTTTTGTCAGCATGCATTATAAGCTCAAATGGTAGTCATGTTTGTATCGCTTTTCTAAGAAACACTAGGTCCGGGCCTTATCTACATTTGAGTCAATTTACTTTTCTGAATTCTGACTTATAAAGAAGAAGGAACAGGGGACACCTAATCATAATAAAAATGAAATAGAAATTCTTCCATAATTTTTGTTAAAAACTGTAAATCTATTAACTTGAATATAAAATAATATTTCAAGTGTAATTTTGTCTTTCATAATTTTCAAGTAAAGTTACAAAAAGTATTTTATCATATTATTTAAAATTTACATACGTTCTAAAATTCATAAATGCATATTAAAATACTAAAAGCTTGCAAAAATATTTTATAGAAAAAAAAATATGAAATAAACATATAGGGATGACTAGGAAGGAAACTCATCAATTTTAGTTGTTTGATAGATTCCCACGATTAAATAATCAATCAACAATTCGTTAATATGATTTTTTATTGAAATTGCAGAAAATTTAAAGAGATGCAGAAGCCTTCTTAGGCTCGGCTTCGTTTCTAGCCCACACATATGAATAAAACTCAAATGAACCTGCCCAAGAACACACTTTCATACCAGGGCTTCTTCTTAAACATGAAAGTCGAAGATAATCCAACAGGGAAGCTAGAGTCACAGTCAATTCCACTTCCCCTCTTGTTGGAGTAACCTGGATATTGAAACGTATAAAATTCTTTTTCTCTGACACAATTCAAACCCTTTTCTTCACCAAGAGTCTTGATATTCCAACTGGTAAATGGATGTGCTATCTTATGGGTCACATGAATCTCTCCACTGGCATCAACCAACTCTTTGGCACTTAGGAAAAAGCCTTTCACCACTTCTTGGTGTTGCCTACGTCCGCATAAACTTGTTTAATAAACCAAAAATGGAACACCAACAAATCAAAATATATACCAAAGAAACAAGATTTACATACAAGATGGTGTAGCTATCAGTCTCGCGACCAAAATGAAACCCTGCATGAGGGAAATTGAATATGATTCTATCATACACAATCGACCGGACTACGCGATGATCTTTATCCATGGAGTGAACATTAACACCATGAATCACGGTGCACCCACGTCGCTCCAACTCTTCTACGTTATTCTTGGCATCCTTGTACTTCTGCTCTAACTCCTCTACAACAAGTAAATGATTTTTTTTTCACAGCAATTATACATGCTTATGATACCCTAATCATAATTTGACATATTTAAAACTGAACTAAAAAAAACAATGCTGGCCTGTAGCCTCTAAAACGATACGTACACACTTTGACTATTACTTACCTCGAGTATCAAGAGAAGTTGCAGTGATGTTAGTAGCCGAACCAAAAGCCTTGGCTAGACATAAAGAAAAGGAGAAGTCTCCTTCTCCAACTAGAAGTATTTTCTGCTTATTGTTGTAATGACTACAGGTTATAGTTGTAAAAATGAAGCAATAAGAAACAAGATGGTGGGTTAAGGTCTCAAGACAATGGAGATGCCACTACAAGAGACAAGCATGCATGGTGGGTTAAGGTCTCAAAACAATGGATTATTAGTTTATCATATCTCATCTACCATTTACCATACTTGTAACCACTATATATATGAGATGTTCTCATAAGCAAATCAATCAAGTGAATAAGATTATCCTTCTTTACTCTCTCTCTCTTTCTCTCTCTCTTGTTCTTCACTATGTTCTTTAATTTCTAACATGGTATCAGAGCATCAAAGCTCTTGAACACCAAACTGCTTCCGCAAATCTATTCTATTCACCTTACTCTTTCACTTGTTTGGTTTACTTTCTTCAGAATCTCTTTCATTTTCTTTTACCCAGTAGCAAGCAAAGATGGAGCAACACCAGCTAGTGAGGATTCCAGTCACCCTGAAGGGTCCTAACTACATTACTTGGTCGAGATTGACCAGGACAGCTCTTGGAGGAAGAGGTCTATGGGAGCACATCACCACAAGTGAGGCCCCAAGACAAATCACCCAAGGAGAAGATGGCAAGGAGGT
>NW_013617571.1:32444-34099 GCF_000695525.1 Brassica oleracea var. oleracea | reverse complement strand
CTATCATGGAGTCTTACTCACATTGTGAGACTGCAAAGAAGCTATGGGATACCTTATACAAGGTATATGGCAACACTTCAAACCTCACCAGAATATTTGAGGTTAAGAGGGCAATCAACAACTTGCACCAAGAGGAGATGAACTTCACCAAACACCTTGGAAAGTACAGCCAGTTGTGGTCTGAACTTGAGATGTTGAGACCAAGTACCACTGATCCTAGTACACTAGAAGAGAGGCGTGAGCAAGACAAGGTCTTTGGATTGCTTCTCACACTCAACCCAAGCTTCAATGATGTACTTAAACACATATTGAGAGCTAAAGAGCTTTCAAGCTATGATGATGTGTGTGCTCAACT
Organism: Brassica oleracea var. oleracea; assembly: GCF_000695525.1. Lineage (NCBI taxonomy): Eukaryota > Viridiplantae > Streptophyta > Magnoliopsida > Brassicales > Brassicaceae > Brassica > Brassica oleracea. The sequence goes on along the minus strand of NW_013617571.1, from coordinate 33,744 downwards.
TTGGAAGGAACTAGGCTCAGATGGTCTCTTTGGTAGAAAAGAGGAGCTGTCTATGGCAAACAAAGCTGAGAAGATGGAGAGTGCTTCAGGCAACAAAGCACACTTCAAATCAAGAAGAGGAGGAGACAAGTCTGTGACTTGTGAGCACTGCAAGAATCTAGGCCACTCCAAAACCAATTGTTTGATCCTCCATCCTCACCTCAGACCTGCTTTAACCAACAGATACAACCAGGCCAAAGCACATGAAGCAAGAGCTCATGAAACCACAATATCAGGCTCCATGCACATAGGAGAAGATGGAAGAGCTATGATCTCAACCACCCACACTGGTGGATCCACATCCCATGCCATATCTCAGCCATCCCCTGATGATGCCTTCATCCGCAAGTCAGACATTGAAGCGCTTATCAAGGCTATCAATGCAAACTCTGGTAACATCAGTGTCAATGCTTTAAATTCTATTCACAGTGCTTCACATACTACTAGACCTTTGATCATCGATTCGGGAGCTTCTCATCATATGATTAGGGATGCTAGACTGATTAGTGATGTTAAACCTGCTCTAGGGAGTGTAGTGATTGCTAATGGTGATAGAATTCCAATTGAAGGAGTAGGAAACTTGAAACTGTTTGATAAGGAGTCTCAAGCTTTTTATATGCCTACTCTCACATCCTACTTATTATCTGTCAAGAGAGCAACCAATGATTTAAATTGTAATGTTATTTTCAGTCCTAATGATGTGTGCTTTCAGGATATTAAGACCAGGAAGATGCTGGGAAAGGGTGTGAGCAAGGGAGAGCTTTACTTGCTTGAAAACACCAAGCTTTCAAATTTATCTTGTGCTTTCAATTCTGCTTCTGTATTAGCTAGTGATGTTTTATGGCATGCTAGATTAGGTCATCCTCATTATCGTGCCTTAGGACTGATGTTACCTAATCTATCTTTAAAGAGTGGAAGTTGTGAGGCTTGTATTCTTGGTAAACATCAGAGATCTGTTTTCACTAATTCTAAGACTATTTATGAAAATTGCTTTGATCTTGTGCACTCTGATGTTTGGACAGCACCTTGTGTGTCTAGGGAGAACCATAAATATTTTGTTACATTCATAGAAGAAAAATCAAAATATACATGGCTCACCTTGATTCAAACTAAAGATAGAGTTTTAGAAGCTTTTATTAACTTCCAAAACTATGTATCTAACCATTTCAATTCCAAGATCAAAATTTTTAGGTCTGATAATGGCGGAGAATATACAAGCACTGCTTTCAAACATCACTTAGCAAAACATGGCATAATCCAT
>NW_013617571.1:29094-30899 GCF_000695525.1 Brassica oleracea var. oleracea | reverse complement strand
AGTGTAAAAATGAAGCAATAAGAAACAAGATGGTGGGTTAAGGTCTCAAGACAATGGAGATACCACTACAAGGGACAAACATGCATGGTTGGTTAAGGTCTCAAGACAATGGAGATGCCACTATAAGAGACAAGCATGCATGGTGGGTTAAGGTCTCAAAACAATGGATTATTAGTTTATCATATCTCATCTACCATTTACCATACTTGTAACCACTATATATATGAGATGTTCTCATAAGCAAATCAATCAAGTGAATAAAATTATCCTTCTTTACTCTCTCTCTCTTTCTCTCTCTCTTGTTCTTCACTATGTTCTTTAATTTCTAACAATAGTATTTGAAAACTCCATTTCGTCTACATGCTTTATCCCCTCGCACTATGCATATATTTATATGTAGCTATACTGGATATGAATTGAATGGATCAAAGAGTTATTTTTCTTTGTTAATTTGACTCTTCGAATGTTGTGAGTAGTAATGGAGTATTTACTTTTGACCAGCATTGATCATTTATTCTCATTCAGCCATACATAGTAGTGCATCTTTAAGAAGACAACGGGCACAAAATACTACTCCCTACTAGTACTACTATTTGAATCCAACATAGTGTTATCCTTATTTAAAAAAATAAAATATTCGAATAATAATCACCACTATTAGTTTTTCTTTTGCCAAATCTATTTGCTCTTCTTGAATTTATCAACAGTTTTATTATTATTTTTCGTCAACAACCGTTTTACTCAAATAAAGATAGTGTAAACTAAAAATTGAAACCGTGCTCAGCTGTTTCGGTTATGAAAAAATATTTTAAATAACTTATTTATAAAAAAAATTATTAATATTATTATAAAAATAATGGAAAAATCTATTTTTATTCATAATATAGAGGTTCTTTATATAGGAGATTACACCGTCATAGATAAATGGAAAGATTACGAATCATAATTTCTTAGTTATGAGTCATCCACAATCTGGTTCATAATACTCCCCCTTAGATGTCATAACCATTTAGAGCTTGTAATGTGCTTTAATGTTGCCTCATTAAAACCTTACCAGGAAAATCAAATTGGGACAAAACCATGGTGAAGGAAAAAGAGTACAACACACATTACTCCCCTGATTTGGACATTACTGAAGGTCCCTTGGACCTCTCCAATTTTCTGCAATCTGTGGGTGATGAAGATCTTGAGCAGAATATGATTCGTCCTCGAACATGATAGTTGGTTCTTTTTTACCATCGGCCATGCCACAATCTGATCGAACATATTGAGTCATCGACCTCAAATACACACACAAAATCTTGGATGATGTTGCTGTGATATGCGTGTACCACCATGTGTAAAACATAACCTGTCTGAAAACAAATCAACAAAACCAAATAACCCCTCTTTGGGCTGGTTAGTATAAAATAAACCAAAATCAAAGGTTTCTTCATCGTCCTTCTTATGGACCAATCAGATCAGTGTCTAAAACAAGACTTCTGCATCGTCCATCTCAGGACTAAATGGACTTCTTTATCGTCCACCTTTGGACTGAATGGATCATTGTCCAAAACAAGTGATCTCACGCCCATGTACTAGATAATGGGTGAGACTGGTCCATATTAAATCTCTTGAGTACCCTTTTCTGTATATACTATTTGATGCACAAGGATTTCATTGTTAATGTACTCAAGCTGTAATCCCAAACAAAACTTTGTTTTCCAAGATCTTTCATCTCAAACTCTTTCTTGAGATATTCAACTGTTTGGGAAATTGTATCCAGAGGTTCCTAGGATATTCAGATCATATACTTTGATGATTAT
>NW_013617571.1:28324-28961 GCF_000695525.1 Brassica oleracea var. oleracea | reverse complement strand
GACCTCATAAGTTATGGTCTATCAATCAGCTATTTGTGTTTTAAAAGATTTCGGCCAAGCCGTTCTTGGTATGGACATGTATCAAAGAATTGTCCACACTTACCCCCATGGACATACCATAATCATTTAAACGCTTGGGACATGTATTCACCAGTATTATCTAGACATATAGTCTTTATTTATGAAAAAATGGCTCGTAGCCGTTTTACTGGTGATGGTCTAATGAGTTTCCCTTGTGTACATGCTACATACGTGAGATTCTTTGGGATAACTCTTCTTATCTTTTAATGTGTGCTTTTTGAATATCAATTTTCGCATCATGTTTGGACCAGGATGGCCAATCCGGTCGTGCCATAAAGTGTATATTTTCGCAGGCTTTTAGCTCTATCATACTAATCTATGCATAGTCTAGGTCAGTAGAGAATGCAGGTATAGTCTTTAGAACTTATTATGGCCTTGGACGATTTTATACATATATCTAAAGGAACTCTTTGTTTCCTTCGCCCATTGTTTCAATATGAAAACCATTCATTCTTATATCTTTAAAACTCAATAGACTGCTCTTACTCTTAGAGCTTGGTGAATGTAATGCATCACTGATTTCTAGATGCATACCCTTAGTCAATAATATATTAGC
>NW_013617571.1:26837-28224 GCF_000695525.1 Brassica oleracea var. oleracea | reverse complement strand
GCCATAGTGATTCCCACAACCAAATGTGTTATAGTGGCCATGGCCACATCCTTTCCACCCTCTACGGCTATGACCGTGTGGTCTATCATTCTGGACGTGGTTACCTTTTTTTTCTTCTGCGGCCTTAGTAATGGGGTTAATCCAAGAGGTCTCAATTCACTATTTCTCATCAGTAATCCATTATTTTTCCCAGCTAGCAATAGACTCATCCACGGACTTATAGTCCTGGATTCTGAGATTCCTCCAATCAAATCGGGTCTTTGGTAATAACAACCGTTCTTTGGTGATCATATCTCGGTTTTTTAACTCTATCCAAAGGTCTAGAGGATTCTCTATAGTCAGATACTGATCTTTGAGACTCTTAATAAGATGATGGCTAATAATTAATATTGCGTCATTGGCATTATTGTCTTCTATGATACATTCACCAAGTCTTTTTGACTTTGGGATAATCTTTGTATCCAATGCCCACCGTAAATAATTATCTCCAGAGAGATTTATGGCAGCAAAATCCAGGTTGATTTTCGACATCTCAATTCATATATCACTCAATATTTAGGTATAATTTTCATGCGGCCTTTCTCTTAAAAACAATAAATTCCGATTTCAATCTTGTGAGGACAATGAGACTATCAATCTTAAAGGCATTTAATCAATTAGTCAATTTCAAGCAAGTCTCAGCAATACTATTTCTATGTGCTCATAATATTATGGTTTATCAAGACTAGCAAAAACGGATTCAATTAATCATGCAATTAGGGTTTAACAATCAATGAATTTTAGCAAGACTAGTAAAAAGATTTATTAATCACTCAATCAGTTTCAAGGCTGATTTTAGCAATACTAGAATATAGATTTCAAGCATGAATTTCAATGAATCAGTTTCAAGGCTGATTGGTAATTAACTAGAATATAGATTTCAAGCATGAATTTCAATGAATCAGTTTCAACGCTGATTTTAGCAATACTAGAATATAGATTTCAAGCATGAATTTCAATGAATCAGTTTCAACGCTGATTTTAGCAATACTAGAATATAGATTTCAAGCATGAATTTCAATGAATCAGTTTCAACGCTGATTTTAGCAATACTAGAATATAGATTTCAAGCATGAATTTCAATGAATCAGTTTCAAGGCTGACTGGTATTTAGCATAAACCATGTGTAAATAATTTATCTAGTATCCGAATTTATCAAACCTCAAAAACATATAAACAGATCAATCAATTTAATCGAACTTAGCATACAATCTTAAACCTCAAAACATTAGATTTTATCATGAATCTATCAACCTAGCATACAGATTCTGAATTCTCAAAGACATCCAAATCAGATCAATATAACCTATCATACAGATAATTTAAGGTTTCTATTTAAAACAGATCA
>NW_013617571.1:13539-26354 GCF_000695525.1 Brassica oleracea var. oleracea | reverse complement strand
GAGCTGGAATGGATCGAGTCGCTTATATCGGGTCGCAGACGTCCTTTGTTGCTTGATCGGGAACGCCTTGATCGTCGGACGCGAGCTGTCTGATGTTGTTGTGAACGAGGAAGAGGTCGCGTGCTGGAGCTGCTCTCGGGTCGCGAACGTCTGAGTTAGGATTATGAACGCCTTGAGCTGAAGCTGATCGGGGACGCGAGCTGGAACAGATGCGGGAACAAGAGACGCGATCGGGGTTTAGGGTTCGTCGGATCGCCGGCTAGGGGTAAGGTTTTAGGGTTTTTTGATTTGGGTATTAGCTTAGGGATTTAGAGTTTCGTGCTGATAACGTGTTATAAAAGTAATGGAAAAGTCTATATTTATTCATAAGTCATAACATAGAGATTTTTTATATAAGAGATTACACCGTAATAGATAAATGGAAAGATTACAAATCATAATCTTTTGGTTATCAGCCGTCCACAATCTGGTTCATAACAAATATGTGATTATGGTTTAGTTTGTCACTGTTAAAATATTTTAAATAACTTATTTATAAAAAAAATATTAATTCATATTATTTTATAACATCATATGATAACAAAAAATATCATTGTTAAATCAAAATGTTTTATATACTAATAAACCATAATATTTTGGAGACAGATACTTCGGCACAGACGATGATTAGAAGTTGGTGATGCATTTATCACCAAATCAGCTTTTAAATCTTCTGGTTTCCACCATATGAAGGAGTAAGGACCCTTCAAGCTCTGGGAACAGTTTTGATTTACTTAAGAATACCCCTCATTGAGAGGTTTGATTGATCGAACTCAGAACTCGGAACTCATGTACCATACATACATATGTATGTATCCTTAAAACTCCTGATAGGACTTTTAATTCATGATTTGAGTGTACTGCATGTATATGCAACTCTATGCACACAAGAGTACTGTTTTTGACTCCATAATGTCCCAATACTTTTGGGGATGAAAGCAAGAGTTGCTTACTTTAGCGCCACTCAAATTACGTTTGCGTGTGTTCTTAAGACTGTCTTTGTGGCGCGCTCTCCACAGAACAAAAAGGAATTCGAATCAAGCAAATTAAATTCATTCCGTTATCATATACGGTTAAAGACTAACCAAATCAATTGTGGGGGAAACTCATTCATTGAAGTGGTAAAAACCATGAGATGAAGATGTGATGAATTAAATTAAACACCTTTTTACCGAAAATAGTATGAATTATTCTCTTAAGTTTCTAGAGCAGCATTATCGGCTAAAACCTGTAAGGATTTCTAAAAGAAAAAAGATTAATATTTCAATTTTTTTAGTTTTTCAAAGCATGTCGAAAGTTGTCTGAGTGACAACTGTCTTTTAAAGTTTTTAACTATTTTGAAAAGTTGTTATTTTATCTCATAATTTTGCGTTATTCTCTCTCATAATTTTATTAATTTTCATTCATTTTAAATGTGTAGAACCCTTTTAGACCTTTTTATGATAATATTTTTTTCACCAATATACAAAAGTTATTTAAGATGAAAACAATTGTATATGAATAGCCATGGTCGGATAAGAGATTTCATGTGAGATTTCGGATGTCATAAACATTTACTAAGAATACTAGTGAAAAAAATTATTTTCCATGATTTAGGTATTTATGTTTGTAGATATAACTTGTAAAAAATTTGGAGGCTAATATAATTGTTTCACTTGGCTCAAATCCGACCATGCCAATAGATGATGGAGCATGGAATATCATTTAAACTAGATTAGCATGTGCATTTGCATGAAAGGGTATATATTACACCTTAAAAACAGACGTATGTGCTTAGCCTATTGCTAACTTGAGTTACATTAGCTACTAGTTGGTCAAGTGGAAAATTATCAAGCGTCGTAACCAACCAAACTAGCTGGTCAAGTGGGGAATTATCTAGTGTCTATATACACTCATTTCCCTGATTAATCCTAATTGAGCAACAATGTTGATGTCGGACCCGCATCGGTTCCTTGCAGCTTGGATGTGTGTCTTATGAATTCAAGTTGAGTAGTTATATATAATATCACTTCTAATATTTTGGTTTCAAATTATGTAGTATATAATAGCCACAAATAACATTTTTTTAAAGAAATGATCAACAACAAAACGCACAAGCTTTGACCAATACAACAGAAACAAATAAAATTCTATAAATTATTTGCATCTCCTCATTCTCTGCATACCATACATCTTAACAACGATTCAAAAAAATTTCAAATTTTCTATTTGGTTCAGATATATTTGGTCAGTGACAAATATATATAATTGTTTCTCTTTGATTTTAATGCGAGCGTACCGTATAACCTTCTGCCTAGTCTTATGTACAACATCATAGAAAATATCGTCTGCGAAGTCGACATACGAGATAACAATTGTCGGAGACACATTGTCATTGATAGCAGCAGCAAAATGAGTAAATATTCTAAATTGTCTTATTCTATGCTTTTTCTCTAAATTGTCTTATTCTATGTTTTTTTCTTATCAGAAAGAGTAATGAGGAATACCGACACGACAAATGTGATGGTTGTGATGGAAGTGTTCAAGAACATCATTCAACAGAATGTGAGGAATGTGATGCTCTCTTACCCCAAGAATGTGAATAGAGACATCATGCATTTAGGACGTCATGCTTGGCTTTGGACTTCTGATGAACCTCAGGATGCTGACTTGTTGCTGATCAATGGAGGACGACAACACTATTAGAATATGGGTGTTTCAGTTGAGCATCAAACTTTAAACGCACTGTATGCAACTTTAAACGCCGTGTATGCATCTGTACCTTCTCTTTGATCATACTGTTGATTATGAAAACTTATGACAGTTCAAAAGGTGGTCTAGTCCCATATTCATTAGATAATTAATGATACAAAAATGAATCCATCTTTGGGATTGACCAAGTTAGGATTCTCAAGTTCCAAGTGTCCCAAAGACCGACTGTGACAAGTGTTTTTACTTTATTCTTTTTAGAATTAGAAAAAGGCACACCATTACGTTTCAAAGAATGTGGACATTCGCCGCAACCTAATCATCATCCAGTGACCACTAATCCAATCATATCTACTCTCTAGTGGGTGACCATTGACCAATATTGCAAATCATTTGATTCAGAAACTTAAGAGCTATCAGTTACAGAGTCATTTACTTAAATCCCTGTTCTATATGCAATTCATCAAGAATCGCTGTCTTTCTACAAACTGAGTCAATCATGAGATGGCTAATCGTAGGTTCAATGGCCATGAGAGGTTCGGTTCATCAATGTTCAAACAAAAAAACTTTAAGCCACATAAACAAAACAAACCATAATCCAGACGCGAAAAATGATGCTAAGAGGAGGCATACACACTAACTGATTATTACCATAAGCTACTTACCTACTTACTTCCTCAAGAGACATCATATTGAGGAGTTTCATTCTTGTTTAAATGTTGGTTCCTTCTAACAGAGAAGAAGAAGAAGAAGGACCAAGAGAGGTGAAAGTAAGGATTTTCGTGAGTCAATCAATGTCTTGAACTTAAAGATTTATAGACACTCGCATGACTATACACAACAATGAGAAGCAACACACATAGAACTGCAACTATCATTCTTCCATGTGCTGATGTGCATTGTTATTATTCTCTGTACGCACAAAGTTTTTTTGCTTAAAAAATGTTATTTGAGCTTAGTCATCTACTCCTCTTCGATCTTATACTATATTACCAAAATATAATGTTAATAAAACATATATTCCTAGATGATAAAACTGGTGGTGATTGTTAGCTGGAAAATCATCTATACTATTAAAGGAGAATCTTAGGATTCTGTACTTAGTTTTTGAAATTATTTACAAATTTATGCCATTTCTTTTTTAAAAATAATTTTATTATTAATTTTATGGTAATTATTTGATGAAGACAAACAAATATTTCTTATTTACCTTAAATGAAATTCTACCACTTAATTACTTCGAGTTTTGGAAAACAATATCTTTTATATTTTGAGAATCTACAACCTCTTATCGGTGTCGTCATTCTGGTCTTTTATTGTTCTTACGAAAATCTAAACACTTATTATTAATAGTGTGCTTTACAATATCCCGTATATATTAATTCAGAAACATTTGAAAATATGTAACATCAATTTTGTAATAATTAAAAAAAAACTTCTTGCTTATGTGTTAATCAATTAGGTAGTTAATTAATCCTACTTGTCAGTCTCACATTGAAATTGAAAAACTGTTGGTCCAATTTGATTTTGATATCTCACAAGAAACGTTTAATACCAACTATATGATATCATATGATATTAACTAAAGCAAGGTGGCTATTTATTATATATTATTTCCTTAAATAAAACCTACGAAATTATCTAATGTGATTATGATATATATAGTAATTAATGATTTTAAATAATGAAAATTTGCTAATAATTGTATGATTTCTATCATTTTTTTAATTCTTTACTATTAATATAAATTACACAATTACATTAATCATATTACAGAGTCAATCTCACGAGAACAGAGGTAAAATCAATACACACCTGGATCTGGCATCTCTTCTTATCGTTCTCAGCGACCGTTTCGAGATTCTTGATCATACGGAAACGACGAGCTCGGTTCTTGACGATGGATACGGAGGATCTCCATCGCTGCCGAGCCTCCAGCGACGTATTCTTCGCGTCCACCTCGAAATCCTTTAGGAGATTAGACATAAAAATTTTGTATTTTTTTGTATATGTTGTATTTTGAAAATTTCAAAAAGAGTATAAATTACTAAAACTGTTAAAAGTCTCACATAAACTTTTATGATCAATGTTTAAATTTTTTTCTATAATACGATACAATGATAATAAAATCATATAAATAAATAATTTTATTTTAATAGGTGCTTATGTTAATATATATATATATATACTTCATATCGTTTAAGTTTAATTATATATCATATACGATAGATAAGATTGATTGTTTTGATTTATTTATTCTAAAATGGTTGCGAATAAACAAGAGCGGTCATTTGATTTATATGTGCAAGCCAATTTATTACATAATAGTAATTGATTTCTTAGTTATTTAATATATAATTATTATTTTATTATTTCATATTATGCAGAAAAATATAAAATAAATATTTATTCTGCACAAGACGCAGATCTTAACCTAAGTATGTATCTCTTTAATAATTTTGAATCTTAAATATTTTCTAAATCTCAGACCAAAATAAAGGAAAAAAATGAGAATAAACTCAAAAATCAATATTTATATCGAGGAATAACCAAAATGACACAAAAAAAAGAAAAATATCGAAGATAGATAGGATTGACACGTGAACGTAAACTTCTCATAACCATAATTAACTTTTAAATTGCTAAATCATGATATAAAACCGAGCTGACATAGTTTCATTGTAACCAAATAGTACGCATGAGATTCTTCGACCTAAATGTTAGGTTTTTATGCGATAAATAATTTTTTGACCTAAAATATTTTTAAAAATGAGATCAGTTCATTAGTAAACAAATTATGTAATTAATAAAAAAGTTTTAAAAAATTGTTTAAGGGCCAAATATATTAATTCGATTAATAATATAAAATTTTTTTCTATACGATATTTTTTAAATAATTTTCATATAAATTTACCATGCGCAAGATGCAAATCTTATCCTAGTTATTGTTGTTATACTGTTTTCGCTAGATATCGTCATCGAAAGACATGCAACAGAGGAGTCTACACGGTCAAACGACAAAAATGTTGAGGCCTATGTAGAAAATGGATATAGCTATGATACTAAGTTGTTTTGATCAAACAAAAATTAGTTATTCTTGGATTCACCCGATAGGTGAACCTGTAGATTCATGGGTCAATAGAAATTAGTTATTTTATATTCAGTATCATTTAAAAAAGCAAACAAAAATTGTTAATTTATATCATGATTTTAAAATAAATAAAAAAATAAAAAAATAAAAATAGTACTAGTTGCAGAAAAAGAATTTTTTAAAATATTTTTAAAGTTGTCTGCAAAACACTAAACCCTAAATCCTAGACCCTAAACCATTGGGTAAATCATAAACCATTGGATAAATCCTAAACCCTAAATCAAAAACAATAAACACTAAATGTTAAAACACTAAACCTTTAATCCTAACCCTTAAACCCTTGGGTTTAGTGTTTTTAAGATTTAGTCTTTAGTGTTTTTTATTTAGGGTTTAGGATTTATCCAAGAGTTTATGTATGGTTTACCCAAGGGTTTACAGTTTGCCCAAAGATTTAGAATTTACGGTTTAGTGTTTTGCTGACGGCGTTAAAAATATTTTTAAAAAATTCTTGTCTTTTTTTTTGCAACTAGTACTACTTTTTATTTATTTTTATTTTAAAAGCATGATATAAATTGACAGTATTTTATTTTATTTTTAAAAAATACTGAATATGAAATAACGAATTCCTATTGGTTGGTGAACCCAAGAATAACTCAACAAAAATTATAAACTAAGGGGAGTTTATGACATGTCATTAAATATGTGAATATTACGTAGGCTCTTTTTTTTTTTTTTTCTTTGCAACATTACTTTTCTGAATTTCTTTTGCGGGAGAATACAAACGGTTCTAATGAAAAGAAGACAAGATTGACTAACTATGTTTTAGTTTGCACAACATTTTGAGTCCAACTTCATATTCCACTAAATCTAAATTGACTAAATGATGGATAGCTTTTAGCAAGCCTATTTAGAACTTTAAATTAGATTCAAATAATTTAACTCCACTGATAAAATCCAATAAATTAAAATTATTTAATGTATAATCAGAAATTTAAACAGTATAAATATAGATATAGCAGGGTACAAATGTGAAACTCATCATTTTAAAACTATAAAGTATTTATAAATATATTTCAAAGTATGTTTATGAAACTAATCATATATTTTTTAAATGTGGGTTAAAGTAAAACTTAAAATATTACAAAATGGTTCAGCTAAACATATTATTCTTTTATTTTATTTTATTATAATTAATATATGAACATATGTTATTTTAAAATTATATAAATTTTATAAATTAATGAAATACATATTAAATTTAAAATAATTCCGTTGAAAATTAAGATCATACATTATAATACGGATTAAACCTATATATTTCAGTTTGTTTTGGAAATTATTCTTCATAAGCGCAGTCGACTAATATATTGACATAAAAAAAGAAAAGCGCATATACATAAAATGTAAAAAAGAAAAGTTAAACTTTTACATATGATAAATGATGGTTCTAACAAAATCGATGTCATCTATAAAAAATTGTGTTTTTCAATTAGAAAATAATCATATGCTTTAAAGCGCGGATGGTAATCTAGTTGTTAAACAACACATGATCATGTGATAGGATGTCGCATGCCTCCACGTGATCCGACGTTGAAAGCCTCTCTTCTCAATTTCGCAAAATTAGCAAACATCCAAAACTTTACACAATTAGATACTAACTGAATACATTTCTTTTAGAAGAAAGGACTTATTTTTCCTCCGTGTGTAGCTCCAAATACTCCCAGCCTTTTCCCCCAAAAAATTATATACCGAATTTTCCAATAACTACCCCCAAATACCTTAAAATCTTATACTCCCCTCGTTTCTATAAGTAGTTTTAGCAAAAAAATTTGTTTCACAATATAAGTAGTTTATATATTTCAATGCATCTTTTTCATTTATTGGATATTGTGTGACCAATAAAATAATGTTAGGTTTTTAATAATTGGTTAAATTAATTGGTTAAATGACATATTCTTTTAAATAATAATTTTCTAAGTATTCGTGTTTTTAAGCAAAAGTACTTACAATTAGAAACGGAAGGAGTATAAATAATCATTTTACATTTATATATTTTGGAGAACATAATTGTGGATTCACACTAATCTATGCGCTATTAGTACGCATACATATACGAATTTATTTCGGCAATGATCATATATATGATCAAATATATTCAGTTATATCGTTGTCAAATATATGTGATCAAAAATTCACGTTTCATATTTCGGGTTTATGCTATCGTATGTAAAAGGGTTTTCTGCCAAAAAAACCTCAATGTGGTTTTGTTTTGCAAATTAATCCGCGAACTCAAAAATCCACGGGTCAACTCTCTAAGTACCAGTCAAATCGTAATACAACCCTCGATCGTATATATGTGTATTTGACTGTGTATAATTTTAACATTTTTTTAATACTACGTCGTTTTGACACTAATTTTTTAATGAAAAAAATTTGTTAAACACGGGGTTCAAACCTTTAACCTTGAACACTATGTGCATGCAATATAACCATCTCGGCCAACAAATATATTTGTTTATTTAACAAACGCAATCATATAGATTTCTAAATTCATTCCGAAATGACCTTGTTTCTTCTTCTTCCCTTGGACATGTTAGCGTGGGTAAATGCTTAATGAAGGTGGGGTGATCCTAGGCCTGGGCAAAATAACCGAAACCGAACCGGAACCGAACCGAAATACCCGGAACCGGAACCGGACCAATACCCTCAAATACTTGAACGGTTCCTATATTTTTATGTTCGAAATAACCAAATCGAACAGGAACCGAACCGAGAACCGAATGGATACTCAAATATATAAAAATATTAATTATATATACACATAACATCACTAAATATATATTTTTAATTTAAAACTCTATTAAAAGTACTTGGAAATAGTTGAGGATAACTAAATTATTATAAAGTATCCAAACTACCCGAAAGTATCTGAAACTATCCGGATAGTTTTATCCGAAATATCCAAAGTAATCTGAAATATCCAAAATTTTTATCTAAATCATCCTAATTATTTGACATTTTACCCTAAATAACCGATATTTTATCCAAATTATCCGAACTACCCGAACTATCCGAACCCGAACCGGATCCAAATGAGAACCGAACTTTTTTCGGATATCTTCCGGTTCCTACATTTACTATCCGAACCGAACCGAACCCGAAACTATCCGAACCGAACCGAACCGAAAATAGGTCAAGTACTAAATGGATCCTCTAGCCCCTATCCAAACTACCTGAAACCCGAAATATCCGAACTGAACCGATACCCGAAATGCCTAGGCCTAGGTGATCCTTTTATTGTTACTCAAGCATTTATTTATTTTTCGATTTTCTTTACTTATAGTTATTATCTCACATGTTTTGAACAACAATCTGAATTTTTGCTTTTTGTTTTACAAAATTAACCCAAAATACCTTTGTTCTCATCTACTCGCTCAATAACTCCAGTTATGTTGTTTATATTCCTTGAAATTGAGAAAAGAAAATAAATCACTTCAATCTATTACACTTATAATACATTAACATTCTTCATCTCGTTTACAAGAAAACAATAACAAAACCTCTCAAACCAAGAAAAATAAGCCCAAAGGTTCTTTCTCAATGATTCTAATAAAATCATTAACAACATCTTTCTAAATATCTTTCTCGGGGCATTGTATGCATGAATTGCTCTTTTTCTTAGATAAATTTTACATAATGATCTTGCTCCTATTCTTGAGTGTGAGTCACCAATAAAGATGCATTGAAAACCTTTTTTCTTCACATTAGACCATCTTCTCCCACCAAGCCAAATGATTGAGATCAATTATCCATTTGCAAGAATTCACCTTGTATGTGTGTTTGAATAAATGTGAGGGTTGGCTAAGGAACTTGTTGGTTGAATGGTCATGTAACTTGTGTAAAGATAAAAGAGTCTTGATAGGCCTTGAGAAGCTAGAGTGCACTAAGAGAGTTGCTCATGCTATTTGCTATGTTTTCCTTGGGATGTTAAGTTGAAGGTTAGAAAGTGTTCTTTTGGTTATGATCTTCCATTTTCAAACTTCTTCTCTTTGGGTTCTTAAAAGTTTACTTGTGGACAAGTAAATGACTAGTGTGGCAGAGTTGATAACTTGTGAATTTGCATGATTTTAACATCTCTGTTAGCTCATTTTAATAATTCTAGGTTGCATTTAAGTCTTAATATTGCATTTACATACATAATTGCATAAATAGGGTCTAAAGTACACACTTGAGAAGTTTGGAGTCAAATCGCAAGGTTAATCGTGCAATTTACAAAGTTTATGGCCAAATTGAGAACTATCAAGAGGTGGAGGATCATTCTGCAAATGCGAGGGGTCTAATATGATCAATTGAAAGATTCTGGGTCAATTCGAGAGGTCCTTTGTACAAATCCAAATGTTTGGGGCTGAATTGAAAAGAGAGGAAACTCCAGGGACCAAGGTCGCAAATTGATAGAACATCTCCATCAAAGAAGACGATCAAAGCTTGGTCACGGAGGAGGAGCCCAAGGTTGCGCCGGTAAAGCTTGTTCTCACGGCCAGGGAAGTCGGAGGTCGCGACAGTGCCGGTTTGTCGCGAGATCCTTGTCGACAGCGAGGGTACGAGCAACTTTCAGTGGCCGAGTGAGACGACGGCCATGCAGAGAAGGTTGATTTGGAGCTTCCGTGCTATGGTTGCTCACGAATCGAGCTTGTGACAGAGAAGGAGGCGTAGATGCGGGTTGAGCCAAGGTCAGGGTCGTCGGAGCTTGATACAAGTGACCAGACATTGTGGCCTGAGATCGTGAGAAGAAGCTATGAGTGTAAGTCAAAGAACACGTTTTTTTTGTTGGCCGGTGATGGACGGTGAAGTAGAAAAGAAAGGCTAGAGTTGTTTTGTCAACAACTACTTCTCACCTACCTCTCAAACTCATCCTATAAATACATGGTGCTGCTTCACGTTCAATATTATCCCAAAAACAAAAGAAAGCGAGAACAAAAGAAGAAGAGAGTGTGAGAGGAAATAAGAGAAAAAAATAATAATTTGTGAGAAAAAAATCTCTCTAAGAAATTAAGTGTAATTTCTTGAGTGTATTTGGGGTCGGGTGTGAGTTGAGAGCTTGTAAAAATTTCCCGGGTTGACAATAAAAGATCTGTAGCAGGTCCGGAGACGTATGCAAGATTGGCCGAACTCCGTTAACAATTTTGTGTGTATTTTTCCGCTCCCGTAAATTCTGGTTTACCGCAAAATTTGACCGCATATTTCCTAACAACTGGTATCAGAGCTTGAGTTACGGTGATCGGTCAAATTTTTGCGGAGCTACTATTCACGTGAACAGTAATTCGTGAATAGTGAATTTTGTCGGTAACATTGGCTTGTCGACAAAAGTGTTCTAATACACGGTGGTTCCAGAAACGATGGGAGGCGAAGACGGTTCGGCGCACAGTGTCGAAAAATTTGACGGTACAGATTATGCATTTTGGAGAATGCAAATTGAAGATTATCTGTACGGAAAGAAGCTTCATCAACCGCTGAGCAAGAAGCCTGAGAAGATGGATCAGGATGAGTGGGAGCTCCTTGACAGACAAGTTCTGGGTGTTATAAGGTTAACACTGTCGAAAAACGTTGCTCACAACGTTGCGAAGGAAAAGACCACGGAAGGACTCATGAAAGTTCTCTCGGATATGTATGAGAAACCTTCGTCAAATAATAAAGTGTTTCTCATGAAGAAACTCTTTCATTTGAAGATGGAAGAATGTGGTATGGTTGCCGCACATGTGAACGATTTCAACACGATTGTCAACCAACTGTCATCAGTTGAAATCGAGTTTGACAATGAAGTGCGAGCACTGATTCTGTTGGCATCTCTGTCAAATAGTTGGGAGCCGATGACAGCAGCGGTTAGTAATTTTGTGGGTACTCAGAAGCTTAAGTTCAATGATGTTAGAGATTGTATCCTTTCGGAGGAAGTTCAAAGGATAGACTCTGGGGAAGCATCAACGAGCTCTGCTTTCAACGTGGAAAACAGATGGAGAAAACCAGATAGAAATAACCGGAGTAATGGCAGATCGAAGTCAAGGAATGGACGGGGTCAGTCTAAATTCAGGCAACCTGCAGAGTGCTGGAATTGTGGAAAGACAGGTCACATTAAGAAGAATTCCCGAGCACCACCGAAGAAGGAAGACAACACTAGAGGCGGAGCCAATGCAGTGACACGTGAAATCGCTGATGCATTAGTAGTGTCTGTTGATTCCCCGAGGAAAATTGAAGCTCGTGATGCAACTGCAAATACCACCAAAGCGTCAATCTCCTATGTCGATAGTCCAGTCGATTCATGGGTGCTTGACTCAGGAGCGTCGTTCCACACCACACCGCACCATAACATCATAGAAAATTATGTTGCGGGAAATTACAGAAAGGTATATCTTTCTGATGGATTACCTTTGGACATCGTTGGTATTGGAGATATCAACCTGAAGATGTCAGACGGATGTGTGTGGAAGATTACAAAGGTCAAACATCTGCGAAAGTTGATGCGAAATCTGATCTCAGTAGGTCAACTTGATGATACGGGGCACAATGTTAATTTTGGTGGTGGAGCCTGGAGAGTCAAGAAAGGTTCCATGGTGGTGGCTAGAGGTCATAAAAGAGGCACTCTTTATATGACGACGAGTTATCAAGACACTGTTGCTGTTGTCGAGAATGTCAAACAGATCAAGTTGTGGCATTGTTGGATGGGGCACATGGGTGAGAAAGGGATGAAACTCATGGTGGGAAATGGCGCTCTTCCGGATCTGAAGATGGTGGATCATCAGATGTGTGAAAGTTGCATCCTTGGGAAACAGAAACGAGTTAATTTCTGTAAAGGAGGAAGATAGCCAAAATCTGAGAAGTTAGAGCTGGTGCACACTGGCGTGTGGGGATTCGCTCCTGTTGCATCGCTGGGAGGTTCATACTACTATGTGACCTTTATTGATGACTCCACAAGAAAAGTGTGGGTTTACTTCAT
This sequence comes from Brassica oleracea var. oleracea, assembly GCF_000695525.1. Lineage (NCBI taxonomy): Eukaryota > Viridiplantae > Streptophyta > Magnoliopsida > Brassicales > Brassicaceae > Brassica > Brassica oleracea. The sequence continues at coordinate 13,548 of NW_013617571.1, read as the reverse complement.
GAAGAACAA
>NW_013617571.1:12673-13429 GCF_000695525.1 Brassica oleracea var. oleracea | reverse complement strand
GCCACGGTTGAGATTGAGACGAATCTCAAGTTGAAGTGTTTAAGGTCGGATAATGGTGGAGGGTACATCAGCGATGAGTTCAAGAGATATTGCGCTGATAATGGGATCAAGATGGAGAAGACTATTCCTGGGACACCTCAACAGAATGGAATAGCAGAAAGAATGAACCGAACCTTGAATGAGCGTGCAAGGAGCATGAGATTGCACTGTGGATTGCCGAAGATGTTTTGGGCAGATGCAATCAACACCGCAGCCTTCTTAATAAACAGAGGACTGTCTGTACCATTGGGATTTAAGATCCCTGAAGAAGTTTGGAGCGGAAAGAAAGTAAACCTTTCTTATCTAAAGGTGTTCAGATGCTTAGTTTATGTTCACATTGATGATGCTGCAAGAAGTAAACTTGACTTGAGGTCTAAGAAGTGTTACTTCATCGGCTATGGTAACGCAGAGTTTGTTTACCGGTTTTGTGATGATGAAAATGGAAAGATCATCCACAGCAAGAATGTTGTGTTCAATGAAGAAGTGTTGTACAAGGATAAGCTAAGAGAAGGCTCGGAGAGGAAAGGGACTGGAGCTGTTGACTTAGAAGATATCCTGACACCGAAGTTGCCACAGGATACCGCAATAGCATAAGAAGAAATCTCTCAAGACGAAAGTGGTGAAGCTGAAGAAAGTGATGATTCTGAAGTGGTCCCATATACACCAGTCACGGAGTTACGACGGTCAAGCAGAATCATCAAAAAGCCAGTAATATTT
>NW_013617571.1:7983-12587 GCF_000695525.1 Brassica oleracea var. oleracea | reverse complement strand
CAAGTTGATGAGTCGATCAAGTGGGAGCTTGCAATGAACGACGAGATGGACTCGTTGTTATCCAATCACACGTGGGAGTTAGCAGATTTGCCTAAGGAGAAAAAGGCATTGCATAACAAGTGGGTCTACCGAATTAAAGAAGAACATGATGGGAGTAAGCGCTATAAAGCGAGGCTTGTTGTAAAGGGATTCCAACAAAAAGAAAGCGTTGACTACACTGAAATCTTCTCTCCTGTAGTCAAGATGGTAACCATCATAACGGTTCTTGGGCTGGTAGCACAAGAAGATCTGCATCTTCAACAGATGAATGTGAAGACGACATTTCTTCACGGTGATTTAGATGAGGAAATTTATATGAAGCAACCCAGGCGTTGACTACACTGAAATCTTCTCTCCTGTAGTCAAGATGGTGACCATCAGAACGGTTCTTGGGCTGGTAGCACAAGAAGATCTGCATCTTCAACAGATGGATGTGAAGACGGCATTTCTTCACGGTGATTTGGATGAGGAAATTTATATGAAGCAACCCGAAGGCTTTGAGATCAAAGGGAAGGAAAGCCTTGTTTGCAAGCTGAAAAGGAGTTTGTACGGCTTAAAACAAGCTCCAAGACAGTGGTATAAACGGTTCGACAGCTTTATTAAAGGCGTTGGTTTCTTGAGGTGTGAAGCTGACCACTGTTGTTACTTCAAGACGCTTGAAGAGTCCTACTTGATATTGCTCCTATATGTCGATGACATGCTGATAGTAGGAGCAGACTTGCACGAGATAAATAGCTTGAAGACGAAACTCTCAGAAGAGTTTGCGATGAAAGACCTTGGAGAAGCAAGACAGATTCTAGGGATGAGAATCAGTAGAAGCAAGGAAGGTCTTAAGCTATCACAAGAGGAGTATGTGAAGAAAGTCCTCAAGAGGTTTAACATGGATGACGCGAAGCCAGTCAGTACTCCCCTGGCAAATCATTTTCGGTTATCCAGAGAACAGTCTCCAAAAACGGAAGAATATATGGCATATATGGATAAAGTTCCATATGCTTCTGCTATAGGCAACCTAATGTACGCAATTATATGTACAAGGCCAGACATTGCACATGCAGTGAGAGTCGTCAGCAGATTTATGAGCAATCCATAAAAGGAACATTGGGAAGCCGTTAAGTGGATTTTCAGATATCTAAAAGGAAATCCAAGCTTATCACTATGTTTCACGAAGTCTGAGATGGGATTGCAGGGATATGTTGATGCTGACAATGGAGGTGACGTTGACAGCACGAAGAGCACAACCGGGTATGTCTACACCTTTGGCGGTACTGCAATTTGTTGGGTTTCAAAGTTGCAGAAAATTGTATCTTTATCAAGCTGTGAAGCTGAGTATGTTGCGGTAACGGAGGCAACAAAATAGATGATATGGCTACAATCTTTTCTAGAAGAGGTAGGCCATGACCAAGGAAAAAGTGTGTTATACTGTGATTGTAAAAGTGCCATCGATTTGGCAAAGAATCCGGTTTACCATGCTCGCACGAAGCACATACATCGTCCGTATCATTTCATCAGATCGGCGTTGGAAGATGAAATGTTGGTGCTTGAGAAGATCCCAGGAAGCAAGAATCCGGCAGACATGCTGACGAAGGTCGTGCCGTATGATAAGCTGAGGTTGTGTGCAACCTCAGTTGGCTTGTTGGCGTAACAAGCTGGGAAGACCTGCTACATTGATCAAGATGTGAAGACAGATTGAAATCAGTCTTCAAGTGGGAGATTGTAAGTCAAAGAACACGTTCTTTTGTGTTGGCCGGTGATGGACGGTGAAGTAGAAAAGAATGGCTAGAGTTGTTTTGTCAACAGCGGAGATTGACGAAGATGGAGAATCGTGGAGGAAGCTTGCACGGCTGTGGGCTATGGTGGAGAGCTTCCACTTGAGTTTGATTCAGCGAGTTCAAAGGAGCGAGGTGCTGTGGTCGCTGTATCTCGGACGCACCTTGGAGCGGACCTGCAACGCGGGAAGAAGAAGCTGCGCACACTTGGACAAACTCGATGTCAATATCAGAGCGGCTTAGTGAAACGGGATGCATAACCCGCTCGGGAGAAGACAAATACAATAAATCAATTGGTTGACCAGTTATCTCCGGTTTGACCCGGTTTACTTCAATTGAACCAGGACGAATTTAGACCTCTTATAAATAGTTTTAGCCTCCAAAAACCCTAATTTATCTCATTTTCTCTCAAGACTTTGTCTAAACTTGTAAAAGCTTGAATCTTTTGATAATCCAAGGAAATACTTCATCTTATATTTGTGTTTCTCTTGCTCATTAGCATGATTAGCCTTGATCCTTACATGAGTTTAAGGTTTCTCATGGAGATTAGTGAGTAGTGAACTTGTGATTCATGGGTTAGGTAGATTAGGGTGATTAAGTGGATATTTAGGAAGTTTATTGTTTGATTAACATTGTTCTATGCTTGATAAGTGTTCATAATGCTAGATTAGACTTGATCACTCTCATCTAGACCTTAAGTTATTTTACGTCCGGACGGTGTTTGTTAAAATGCTTGAACTTAGCATTGTCTTTTACATATTTGGCCAACGGCAGTTGATGTCCGAGATGTTTAATTGGTTAGTAGACTTGTGATTTTTGCATGCTTGAATGTGTTAGCCAACGGGAGTTGATGTAAGGGGAGGTTTGAGCGTCTGATATAGTATGTTGTTGTTATGCTCAAAGAATCGTCCTCGTCTCCTTTTCACGTTCTATCTCAAAAATTTCTGGGAGAAATTCCTCTTCTCGGCTCCTGAATACGACGATGATAAATCCTCCAGTGTCTTGGCAAGATACGACATGACGATCTCGGATCTCGACGGTTTCGTCTGCTTTAGAAGTGTTGTTCTTCGAAACCCGTTCGTAATAATAAGATCACCGTCTATATAATCCCACCACTGGACAGATTATGAAGGTGCCTGACGTTACATCCGACAGAAGATACGTGGACGAACTTATTGCGTATGATACAGTCGAGGATCAGTACAAGGTGTTATGCGTGAAGATGTTTGACCGTAAAATGCAACAACAACAGGAGCATTTCGTGTGCACTCTGAGTTCATCTCAGAAACAAGAGTGGAGAATGATCGAGAACAGGACATGAGATAATTACGAATGTGTCTTCTTCGGATATATATGCATTGATGGTGATCTATACTACAGAGTTGATCAGTCAAGAATAGTTAGATTCGATGTTAGAGCAGAGAAGATTGAGATTTTTAAAACACCCAAAAAGTCGCATCTCTCGATAGCATACAACTCAGCTCTAATAAATTACAATGGTAAATTGGGACGTTTAGTAGGTTCTTGCACAAACAATTTGGTGACATTGTGGGTTCTTGAGGATGTTGAGAAACGAGAATGGTCGAGCATGACGCATGCCTTACCTTATCAGTGTGGATTTATTCATAGGGTTTTCGTAGTGTGTGAATTTGGGATGCATGCGGGCGCTAATATGATGTTTCGTCCACCATTTCGTGTTTGTTATTATGATTTTAATAAAAGAAATAGAAAAAATGGGGAGATCCGAGGAATGGAGGATGGTGATCTCAGAGGTATCCATGGGTTCGGTGTACTAACTGGTTATACAGGTCACATTGAGAATATTAGGTTCTTGTGAGCGACTTTATTATTATTATTATTATTATTATTATTAGAGATTTTTCATTTAAACATATGATAAGCTTTTCAACTGATGTGTATGAAGTGGATAGAAAGTTCCATACAAAACATATGCAAACTTACAATAGGTGTAAATATATTCTTTGTTTTTATTGTACAAGAGAAGAAAGAGAAGTGGGAGAAATCTGCCTTCGGCTTCTTATTTCATTGACGAAAATAAGGTTTATCCAAACAAAACAAAAAGACAAAAGTGTAACGGTGGATCATTCATTAAAGTAAGGGAAAACAAAACCTCCTACAACGATTCTGTGTGTGTGTGTGTGTGTGTCTACCTAATTTTAAATCTATAATATAGTAAACAACTGCCAATTCATTGGAGCTGTCTTAGATAGTGTCACATGGAAAAGCAATAGTGTTATATTAAGGCCAATTCGTTATCTGTTCTTTCCTCCTTTACAGATTATCCTTTGGACAATTTCATCAAAAAAAAAAAAAAAGATTATCCTTTGGACCTTCCTGTAACCAAAACATACAATTAACAACATTATCAACACACATATTCTCAAATTGGTTATACATCCACTATATATGACTCACAGACTCCGAAAATGATAGTAACCAAAGCAACTTTAGTATTTAATAATCAAGTTACTAGTATATGCAAGTTGTTGGTCCGTATTATATGGAAACACTAGTATATAAAAACGATGAGGTGGGTTTTGTAACCTGATACTTGCAAGGAGAAAACAAATCCCAGAAGACGTTCCATTTAATACGTATATTTATATATATATAACTGTATCGTAAGTATATATATGTACAAGTGTTGATAGTCTTCTAATATTAGCTATTTGAGTCTCTCTTGCAGAAGGATCTTCTGGTATCTGGGAAACACATTTTTACAAGCTGAAACCTGCCATTAGATTACCACAAACTAGCCCTGGGACGGATCCGGATATC
>NW_013617571.1:1361-7754 GCF_000695525.1 Brassica oleracea var. oleracea | reverse complement strand
TTTTTTTAATATAATACATAAATTAAATATTTATAAACATATTTATATATGTTTATAATATTGTAAAAACTAAAATATAATATTATAAGATTAGTTCATGTATAAATATTAATATATCAAATATAAATATTAATAAAATTTAAAAATTTAATGTATTTTAAAAATACGGATCCGGATCCGGATCTAAAAATTAAGATATCCGGATCCGGATTCGGTTTGCAAGGATCCAAGATTTTATCCGGATTCGGATCCGGGCACCCCAGATATCTTATTTTTGGAACGGATCCGGAGCGGATCTCGGATCGAATCCGGATCTCGGATAATAAGTCTCAGGCCTACGGCAAACCCAACAATTAAAACCTTAAAATTATATTTACTAGTCACAGTTCATTAAAAATAACCATGAGGCGTGTCTTAAATTAGGTGTTAGTGACATTGTCATGACCTAGTAGATTAGTAAAGCAATCCAATCCATCATTATTCACCTCACACGGTTCCCACTAGGAAACATTTCCATTTAGGAAAATGTGATTTATTCTTTTGAGGGCCCTATTAATCCTACTTATTCGTCACTATCTATTTTTAAGTAAATTATTTTAAGCATAAAAAGGTGTTAATCAAAATAAAATTTGGTCTTTTGGTTGGGAGTGAAAAATCAAACCTTCTAAATTGAGTAGTCATTTCCAAACCTATAAGCGACATACAAACTTCAAGAACCCAAATATGTGTAAATTTAATATCTAAGGGCATGATTATTGGGAGTCTCTGCTTTTGGGTCATTAATACACATATATTTGTATATATATATTATATATGCGTATATAATTGCGGGAAATCCAAACCGAAAGTTTCTTAATTAAGGAACTTTCGGTTTGAGTTTCCGTAAAGTTTTTACCCCGTAATTATAAACACATATATAGTATATATATATATAAATATATGTGTATTAAAAATGCAAGAGCAAGATCCAAGAGCAAAGACCCCAAATAATCATGCCTGATGTCACATGCCATTTCTGACCGAGTCTGGTTTTTATAAGTGGTAGAAGAAGAGCATCTCAGATATTTTTAAAATAAAAAAATACAAAATATTTAAATTAGTACTATTAATGTTTCTGTAACGGTAAAATTAATTAAATTAAATTGAATGACGAAAGAATAATCAAACGTTGAGAAACTTACGGATTCGATGTCGATCTTGAAGACTAAGATCTTTCTTCTCTCTCTACAACTCGTTCTGTACGCCACAATGATATGACCGATGGCTAAGACCCACGAACACACAAACAGAGCCACTTCCACTGTTCTAAACTTTCCTCCCCGTCTCCGACCACTGGCTCGCCGAACACAACAGCTGCCTTAAAAGACCCGTAGATTAATGAACATATCGAGCATATCATCGTTATGGTCAGATATGGTCCCCTTGATAGCTTTGGTCCGTCACAGAGCCCGTAAACACCTGTCATAAAAAAACATATAAAATAACAATTTTTAAGAACAGAGCTATGGGTTTTTGATAAAGAAGCTTGTGGGGATACTTACAGAGAATAATGGCAGATCTAATGATGGAGATGAGAGGAATATCGACGAGGGAGTATCTGAAATCGTAGTTGCTTATATGAGAAGAAACAGTCGACGGAGAAAGACGAAGGAGAGAAGAGAAGGATGAGAGGATGATGGAGGGTAGGACGGCGTCTGCGACAGAGAGGAAGATAGGAGCAGAGAAGAGGATAAAAGAGAGGAACATAGTGAAGAGAACGAAGATGGTCTTGATGCATCTCCAAAGAGAAGATGAGTATCTTCTTGTTTTGCTGATCTCTTCTTTGCTAATCAGACCCATTTTTGATTTTCTTGTCTGTGTGTTTTAATTTTTGTTATTTGCAGAGGGTTTGTATTTGATGCAAGTGTGATTTGCTTATAGAGAGAGGTTTTTGTAGAGAGGGTTTTTAAAAGGGTCGAAGAAAATAAAAAATTGACAATGCTGTCGATATAGCTGATGTGTAATTTGTGTCTTAAATAAATATTTTTGACCATTATAATGACATTTTCTGTTGAATTAAAACATTTGATATGATATGATATTGTTTTGGTCGTCTTTTGCCAGGAGATATTATTCTGCAGGAGAACTTTGGTTATGACTGAATGTCATTTCTAGAGTAAAATTTTAAGGTGGGAAATGTTTTATTCCTGGTCACTCAACAAAATTATTCATTTCGTCTGATTACTATTTAGATAAAGTAAAACATAGATACATATTTACTCTCTCTTCCATAAGAATAAACATATTTAGGTTGTAACTAGATGTTAATAAAAGGAATAAGTGGAATTAAAGGAATGATAATTAGTGAAATCTAATGGAATAGAATTATTATTCCATTTGTTTCAGAGCTATTTTTACGTGGAATGATTTTTCAAAAGAATGTTGATTTTTTTTTTTGAATGGAAAAGAATAATATGCAATGAGAGAGAATATTCATTTTTTTTTTCATTGCAGCTGGCGAACATTTTGTGGAATGAGAAAGAATTAATCATTCATGAGGTATCCATCATCAGAGAAGGAGTTTTAACTCTGATTCATTTCTGTTGATAACTCGAGTACTGCATAGCAGATAAATGTGAATTATTAGATAGATAACCACTAAAGAAACCTTCAATGAGATTCTGAGTTTTAAATTTTACTTACTCTCATGGGAACGAAGGCGGTTGAAGATTTCTTTGTAGACTATATTCTTCACTTTTTGTTTGTGTGAGTCTTCGCCTTTGATGATTTTTAGTCCTGCTTTGCTTGTTACACGTGAGAGGGCCACATAGAGTTGACCATGTGCGAAGACCGGTCTACGTAGATATAGGATTACCTCTTTTAAGCTTTGCCCCTGGCTTTTGTTGATTGTCATTGCATAACACAATCTGATAGGAAATTGTTGTCGACGTAAACTGAATGGTAGCTTTGTTTCACCATGCAAGAGGACAATTCTTGGGATCAAAACTTTTTTTCCAATGTGTGAGCCAGTAATTATATTTGCCTTAAGCACTTTTTCGCCTATGTGGGTTAGGATCATACGGGTACCATTACATAATCCTTTTTTTTATTTATGTTTCGCAGAAGCATAATCGGGGCCCCAACTTTGAGAGTGAGTTTATGAGATGGCAATCCTGGAAACTCCATGGAATTGAGATTATATTGAGTTTCCGAAACCTCAAGGCTATCGTAACTGTAGTAGTCTCTTGACTCCCTGTCGGTTTGGAGATTGTATATGCATTGATTTCATCGACTGTATCATTTCGGGGTGTAAGTATAGCTTTATCAGTGTAGGAAATTTGGGAGGCCTTTATTTTGTTGACATCACCATACGAGGCATCGACAAGTTGTTTTAATGACTCATCCTTAGTCTCTTGGACCAATGAGTTGTCGACGATTACCATTTGGTCATGGTAGGCATCATCCTCATCTTCTTGTCCTGATTCTGGACGACCTTCCTGATATGATCATGGACCAGCCAGCTTATGGAGATTGAGATGTAGAGTTTAGAGATGAACCGGCTGAAGAAGATGATATCTTAGCCATTCCTAAAGGTCCCATAACTCGAGCCAGAGCCAGGAAACTCAAAGAAACTATTGGAGGACTAATCAGGAAGTCTTTGGAAAAACTCTATCTAAGTTATGTCTTTGTTTCTACATTAATTGGAGGAGCCTGTTCCTTTAATTTCGAAATGCTTGGAGCCTGTTCCAAGCCTTTCACTATATATATGTGTGTGACGGCAACCCTAGCATCTATCAAGTTTTCTTTCACTTAAACCTTTGTGTTTTCTTCTCCCTTGCTTTCACAAGTTAAGAGAGTGTCTGGTGTGTAATATCCAGTCTGTTGGTGTGTAATATCCAACGCCCAAGGGCTTTAGAAAGGTGTGTCATATCCGATCTAAGCCTAGGAGTATCAAGAAGCCTCTCCGCAGCCTCTTGTGTCACCATTCGATCCACAACCTTGATAAACTTGAGTCTTTGATTCGTTTATGCAAGGATCTATCCATACCATCCAGAGAAGAGTCCTAGGATCTCATTACTTCCCCGACTTTGAGAAGCCACTCAGAGAACTCTTTCTCATCCTGATTGACTCGCATATTTGCTTTTAAAGAGAACTTGTGGCAGCTATTCCATAGATATGAATGACTTATCGAAGCTAAGACAGTATCAGCTCTACTACCTTGTGGAATTACTGGTAGGATCTGCCTAAAATCACCACCTAACAAAACTGTTTTGCCTCCAAAAGTTAGATCCTTCGCAGGTGGAATTTTCATAGACATTATGTCCTTCAAAGTTTGTCTAGTGCTTCGAAAGCATGCTTGTCTGTCATAGGTGCCTCATCCCAAATTATGAGGTCTGTTTTCTCAATTAGTTCAGCCAGCATTGTTCCTGGTGTGATTTTGCAGAGCTTATTTTCGTCGAGCTTCAAAGGAATATTAAAACAAGAATGAGATGTTCCCCCGTTTGGTAGTAGCAATGCGGTTATTCCTGAAGAAGCAACCGGGAGAACGATTTGTTTTCTCGAGCGAAGTCTGGATATAATGGTTTGGTATAGGAATGTTTTTCCTGTGCCACATGCGCCATATACAAAGAATAGTTTTCCATCCTTTTTTTCAACAGAGTCTAAGACTGATTCGTAAATCGCACGCTGCTCGGCATTAAGTAAGTTGTACTGCCTGTCATGTCTTAGTGTTTCCTCGGCAACATCGTAATCCATTTCTTGGCTCCACAAACTGTTCCCCAATTCTTTTAGCAAAACATGTTTGATCTTTGGCATCTCTTTAATATCATTTAATGAGCGGTCATGCATGTGCATCAACTTTTCCACTTCTATTAACGTGTATTGCTCAAGGGTCTCATCATCCAGTTCCAAATTTGTGTGACCTAAGATCCTTTGCCTCTTGTGAAGTATGTTCTCGCTCATTGATTTTCATGAGTGTTCTCATAGGTCTTTAGGGCTTGCAACGAAGCAATTGGTTAGGAATATGACAAACATATCGCGGAGTTGGTATGGGGTGGCTGTTTTAGCACCCTCTGACATATCCTCGTGCCATTCAACATCATTGTCCAAATAGCCTCGTGCGTGGCAAACTGATTTGAAGTCAGGGTATTTCACGTCGTTAAACGTTTTTAGCTATTTATAACTTCTAGGACCCTTGATCTTATTAATGAGGATCCTCAGATAGTATCGATCTCCTGCTGATGGGTGGACAGCCACGATTCGCCCAATGGTTTTTCCTTTCTTAAGTTCAGACCAGACTTTGGTACTGTTGTTCCCTACGAAATATTCTGGTATTTGCACATAAGTTAATGTCCGTGCAAACTCTGACCTTCTGCATAAGACCATCCATTCAGTAAACATTGTCTTCTCAATACCTGGTTTGCGGATTACACGGCCGAGGTTATCAGTTGCTTTAATTGTGATGTTATGTTCGCCTTCTAAGTGAATGATAAGCTTCTCAACTGATGGCTTTCTTTTGTGTATGTGGAATGCGAAAATCCGCCACATAGACTCACAAGCTGATAAATACCGAGCATCGATGTAGTCTTGGATCTCATTCCGTTGCTTCATCAATATTTCCTTTGGCGGAGGCTTATCAAGACAATTTGCTTGTTTTTTGCTTGTGAGCTGAAAACAATGGAAACCATCACAAAACACCTAATTGTAAGAGATTAGAGAGCAAACCTGACTGTAATCTGCGAGACGCTTCTCTTGATCAGAAGTATTTCTCTATGTGTCTTCTTTCCGTGCTACGCGCAGATTGTGTATTCCCAATTTTGTTCGTTTACCTATTTCTTATATTTTTATTGAATTTTTAGCATTAACATTTTTCTAAGCTCTAAATTTGATTTTGTATTTCAAACAGTTGTTTCTGTTTTTTTTAAATAGTCGTTTCCGTTTCAGCATTTTCAACTAAATATTTTTATAAATTTTCTATTTAGTTTTAAAATTTATGAGATTGTATTTTTAATATTGATATCTTCTCAATTTGCATTGTTTTAACCATTCATTCTAGCATATGCTGACCATTTAGGATAACATTTAGATATGTTTAGGATTGCATTGCATTACATATGTCCTTATCAGGTGATGGAGATTTCAATTGGTGACTTTGGAGCATTTAGAGATGGTTTGGAGGCAAAAAGGGGTGATTCTCGAGAAGGAGACGCATTGATCAAGTGTCCCAGCGGCATAAGGAAGTCCCAGCGGCCTTTTCGCCCCTCAAGAAGCCGCTGCCAGCGCTGAGAAACGGAGACCAAGTATGGGAGCGGCCTTACGCAGCGGTGTACCGAAGCCGCTATAGACGCTCGAGAGATGAAGACTCAAGAAATGGAGACCAAGTGCGGGAGCGGCCTGACGCAGCGGTGTGACGAG
>NW_013617571.1:0-609 GCF_000695525.1 Brassica oleracea var. oleracea | reverse complement strand
TAGGTAACATTCAACCAAAGGAATTTGATGCTTGAGTTATCTAGGTAAATGAGCATTCATCTAGGGATAGAGTTTGCTTAGGATTGTGTCTAGGCCTAAGGAAGATATAAATTGGTTAAAAGTTGACACCTTTAGGTTGAATCTTGATCACCCAAGATCAGTTCCCATAGCCCATGAGTTCTCCCTTCTTATAAGAAAGAAAGCTTGTGCCTTTATTGCATTTTAGGTAGTAAGTTAGTTTTTAATCATCTCAAAAACTGGTAGCACTTAGATTAAGCATGGTCTTGCATAATCACCTAGGATTGGTTCGACAATCTTTTATACTACATTGATTTGATCTTAGACCCTTGAAAAGTCTTGTATCAAATTGGCGCCGTTGCCAAATTCTAAGTTGATTGTGACATTGGGATTTAGTCATTTGCTTGAGACTAAGTCAATTTTTATTTAATCGTGTTATTGCTACTCTTTGTTCTTCTCTCTTTGAATTTCAGGTGTATGAACACAAGGAGCAGAGGTCCAACAAACCTAGTTCCAAGAGTTGAATACATTAGAGCACTTGAGGGGGAGATAACAAGACAAAGAAGAGAAGTAGAGCAACAGGCTCACTTG
>NW_013617570.1:32392-40622 GCF_000695525.1 Brassica oleracea var. oleracea | reverse complement strand
AACGACGATTTTGGCCGTCGTTAAATTTGTGTTTTCTTGTAGTGTTCTTATCAATGTTATGATCTGTTTTAAAAAAGTATATTTATTTGTCTTGGATGATGATGGCTCATCCGAACTCTGTTTGTGTAAACTTCTTCTATAGCTCTATTCATATGTCACTTCACCACCGCCATCAGCTTCACCGAGATGACTATGTTTGTTGGATACATGCTTGTCAGATCCTCCACAGCCCTCTTAAGCTAGCTTTCGTGCGGCAAAACCTGCAATAATCAAATCAGATTTAACCAGTAAGCAGAAGAAAAACACTCAAAATTGTGATAAAGGCTTGACTTAGCTTCTTTGGATGTCTGAAGGAATTTTCTTTTTATTGATCAAATGTGTGAAAGAATTTCCATCCATCAGATTTGTAGATGTAATTATTGTCTTGTCCTGAAACTCATCACTTTTGGATCCAGTCCACTAATCAACACCTTTATATTTACTGAGGTAGCTCCAAAGTTTACAGTCTGCGTACGAATTTGGAAGTCAAAACACATTTTAAAAGAATCAGATAACTCAGGCTCTATACTTTCTGCATATATTTTCCCTGACGTACCTTTATGTGTATGTAATCTCGCCATTTCCACAATGTCACTGCAACAAAGAAAGCATGAAAGATGTTTTGCTCATTTGGTGTTTTAAGTTGTGATCAAAAGCCCGGGACCTGGGTAGACAAAAAAAACTGAAGAAACATTTTCTTTTCAAGACCAATGAAAAATGCAACTTCTGCAAGAGCGGCGAGAAGGTATTCTATGCTAGCATCTTCACCAAACTCACCATATTTACTGGCAAAAGCCTTCAAACAAAGTTACACGAGAGAGAAAAAATTGACAAAGCATAAAAGCTTCATTTGGTCTCTTCTCGGAGTTACGTTTTGTTTAATCTATTACCCCTCCTTTGGACCTTGCATGAAGTGCTGTTGAATTGATGATACATAGCAAACGACTTGGTTCCCTATAAAGTTGTAATTTAAATTAGAATTAGAAAAAAATAGAAAACAAAATAAATAAAAATAAATTAGAATTAGAATTTTAGAAGCAAATAACTCAGTAATATATAAGTCAAATGTACTTATAATACAAAGTAGTCATTTGTATTTTATTCCAAAATCTAGAAAGACTAATATATTATTCATGAATATATTTATTTTGCAGATCAGAAAAAAAAAGAATATATATTTAGTTTTTACTAATTTTATTAATTTCAAAAAAATGATGCAAAAAGGATTAATAGCTAAATCATATATTTGACTATTATATCAAAATAACTTAAAATCAAATTCAAAACCAATAGTGAAAAATGTTTCAAAATACTCTTATGTAAAAAATAATATATTAATTATGAGAAGATCAAACTTTACTTATTTTTCAAACTTTCTAAAATAAATGTACCGAAAGTGAAATAAAAACAAAACATCCTCATATTTTTTTACAATAATATGCCATAGAAAATTTGGTTTTAAAATTAAAAAAAAAATCGTTTTAAATTCCATATTAACAGCTAAAATATGTCTTTAAATTTTTTATTTCAAAATCATTATAAAAAATAATATTAAAAAGGTGTGAATCATCAAAAATATAAAACACATTAAAATTGTAATTAAAAAATAATTTATCCACGCTCAATAGCAAAACACATTCTCATATAAACAAAAACACTGTCAAACTTTTAGAAGAAAAAAATCACAGTACTTCTCAAAAAATATACCATCTCCACCACTCCTCTAGCTTCACCAAGAACACAAACAATTAACATATACACACAATACATTTAATTTTCCAGTCAAAAACACATTCAACTAATAATACATATATCCCGCGCGAAGCGCGTGCACACCTCTAGTATATATATATTTTATCCTTTTAGGCAATGTCTAAAAATTTGAAGCGCATCAAGAGAATTTTTCCCCACCCGAAAATCCAAACCTTGGAAAATACTCGATTCGAAACCGAACCAAAATATACTAGTACTTAACTGGGTTTAAAAATTTTCTACCCGAAAAAAATAATTAAACAGAACTGACACGAATAGATCCAGATCCAAAAATAACTGACTCGAATAGATCCGACCAAATAAAAATCGATTTACATCCGATCAAAAATGTGAATTTCCAAGACTAGTTTATATATTTTAATTTATGATTTAGTTGTATTATCTTTTTGTTTGCAATATTTATTATTATTTTTGTAATATTTTCAGGTAATATAAATTTTTAATGGCAAATTTAGAGTTTAAACTGCTTAACTCAATTATTAATAAAAAAAATTTGGTTATTTTCAGAACTTTCGATAGATATGATGGATTAGCTAATTTTGATGAAGTTTTGGTAATTTGAGCTTTTCGGTCTTAAATACTTGAACCTTTACGGGCCCGAAAATTATAAGTATTTTATAGGTATTTTAATTATAGATCATAACCGATCCGTACTCGAAAGGAACCGACCCGTACGAAAGGAACCGACCCGAATTCAAACCAAAAATTTCCAGATATCTAATTGGATCCAAGTGTCTAGAATCCGAAAGATATAGAATCGAAAAGAACCGATCTGAACCCGACCCGAAATCTCGAATCCCCATGCCTAGGCATCAAAAGTCGTGTGGTATGTGAAAAGATTTAATCGTTAAGGGTTATTTGTTCACCTGGCATAAATCTAACATTAGGTTTTGATTGGGGAGTGGGCAAAAGGTGGATGACACACCGAAGCGTACGGTCCATCATCTGTTTCTCCATTCAACCGTTTTTGTAAGTTCAAGTTTGATCCGCTTTATTTATTAGTATAATATTATTGGACTGCTTGCGGTCTGAATTTATGAGCAAAAATAAAGAACTGCCATGTACATTAATTATATCACAATTGTGGAGTGGTTTTAGCGTTCCTTTTACTTTTACTATTTAGGTTGATTTTTTAAATAATGTAATTATCGACTTTGTTGTTAGGACTTAGGAGTATCTGTAAGAACAATAACTATTTAGCAAATTTGTTTTGAGCCAATTGATTCAATTAATTTACTGTACATTTAAATTTATTTTTCCAGTTCATCTTTAACTAAACTATATTATAGTCAATTTGTATGTTCCAATTTAATTTAATACTTGTGAACAAAAATTAATTGAGTAAATTTAAAAATCAATATAGAATCTAATTTTTTTTAATTGGATATTTTGAATTAGTTATGACAGTATATTTTAATTATTTATAAACTTAATGAATGAAAGTTAACTATTTTTATAAATAATTAAAGTTAATTATAAAAATTAAATTAATTCAATTCTTTGACAAATAACATTAAATTAACTTTACACTTCTTTTATCAAATATAATTATTTCAAAAGCAACCAAAATCAGATAATGTTTAATTTAAAAAAATCAAAATGATAATATATATGTGTAAAATAATCTATTATATTTTGAATTAAATTTTTTATTTTCATTTATAAAGTTATTTTTTTAAAAACTCTTTTAATTGGGAAAATATACAGTATTTCAAAATTATATATATATTAATTTAAATATGTACAGTATTTTGGACTATTTTTTATCCATTTTAACCATTCAAATATATGTTTTAAACCACTAGATCCGCTTGATCCACACTTGGACCGCTCGATCCGCTTGATCCACACTTGCTCCGCTCGATCCGCTTGATCCGCTAGATCCGCAACGCTTGATCCGCTTTCTCCATTCGGAACCAATGTTCCGCTATTGTACGTTTGAAACACTATCTCAATTTAAATTGATTCTATCGATTTTTTGGAAATAATTGCTGAGCTTGTCAAGTCTTAGGTAACTGTTTTATAGAAATGTAGTTTCTAAGTTAAATGATTTTTTTTTTCTTTTTCACAAAATTTGATAGCGAATGTTAAAGAAGAATTGAGGTCTAAATATGTTGTATTTGATCGCCAGATTATTAATAAGCTTCATCCCTCTTACCACTTAAAGATACAGTATAAAACAGACCTTTGATGTTACTTTATTTGAGCTCTTTTGTTGTGCTATTCTGTTAAATTGAAGATTAATTCATTGGTTTTATGTGTTAAATATTCTTTTATGATTTCGATAATGAAATCTATTCCAAAACCGTATTCTAAATTTATATTAATTCAACTCTAATATTTTTTAGAGAAAAAAACTAATTAACATTGATTCATTGAAGAAACAAATGTAGTTTTACTTCTCCTTCCTTAGACCTTTCTTTTTAGTGATTCTTTGATGGATAACAATCCAATCATCTATACTATTACAATAGAAGACATGACTTCATTCATATGTGATATTTCATCTTGGACCATCTCTAAAAATGTCATAACATTTAATTGTTCTATCATTTATTTTTCTAATAAGGAAAAATGATTGTTGGCTATCTGAAGTATTAACTATCACATGGCTAGCATGCAGATTAAACTACTATATTTTTTGTTTATTTTTATGAACCAATGAAATCCCGGCGGTTCTATATATCTAATCTAGCTAAACAAAATATATGTTATGCATGACAACATCAGTTAAATTAATGATATTACTAGGTGATTTTCCCGTGCTCATGCACGGGTATAAATATTTATAAAGTAAATATACTATAATAATTGATTGCTATTTACTTTTAAATTTTAAATTAATTTATAATTTGTATGCATAATTTATATTAATAATATTATATTACTTTACTTATACATGTGATTTTATATATGTTATATCTAATCGGTTTTTTTATTTTTACAGTGGATTTAGTTATCATTGGGGTAAATTGGATTGCATCTCTGAATTCAACTGTTATATTTTTTATTATATATATTAAAATTTTGATTAATTTCTTATTTACATTTAGGTGATTGTTGTTTTAGATATGTACATATATTTTATGAGATTATGTATAACTTAAGATATATTGTGGTTAGAATGAAATAAAAAAAATAAACTAAAGTGTCTGATTCTAAATTATATAAATTAATATAACGATAATATTGGGAAGTCTCATGCATATATATAAATTTTACAAAAAAACTAAATTGTAATAGATGTTTAATATTTTATTTTTATTTTTAATATGTTTTGAGTTGTCCTATGATTTATATTTATAAAATAAATTACTATTCTTATAAAATTATATATTCTTATAGTAGTTAAATCTATGATTTTCGATATAAGTTGGATTAGTCGAGTGACTCATGTTGTGAGTATATTGAGTTACATATATTTTTTCAAATTTAAAATGAAGTATAATTATTTTTATTATAATTAAGTCATATCAAACAATTTTATTCATCGTTTAAATGTGCATGTATTTTCATAAAATTTATCAAATTATACGTTGATGTTTTTAAAAAAATATTAGAAAATAAAGCGATGATCAATAGGAAGTTACATGCATAAGTAGCTAATACATTTTTGGAAGCTCATGAACATATGTCAATATTTACAATAATTAAAATATTTTATAAATTCTAAATAACTTTATGTCATTGATTTATTGAATGGAAACTGATATTTCTTTTAAATAATCTTAAAAATGAGAATTCAGATTTGCTTTGGTATTTTGATTATGGTTCTATTAAGTTCCACAAACATATAAACATAAAATTTAAAAGAAAATTTAATATTAAGAAAACAAATAACTTTAATAATGATAAAATATAATATATCTACCTCATTAAACTATTTCGTAACTATTTGATCAAACGATGTTTATTTTAAAATTTTACTTTTTCATTTTTTTATATATCTTAAAAAATAAGCAGTAAACAAAATTGAGATTTTATTTGATAATAATATTATATAAGTAAAATATAATTTATCAATATATTTTTGCTGGAATTGAAAGATATTATAGTCAACTAAATATATGAAAAATAAATAAAGCATTTCAATAGTAGTAATTATAAACTATTTTTAAACATATATCAATTTATGTTACTTAATTATTTTTTGTAATCATCTAAGAAAATAGATAGATATATAAAAATATTTCTATTACTTTGAATTTATTTGTATTGTTTAAATTTTTTTTTTAAAAGAAATAATAATTTTTTTATAATATCAAGATTATCTGTGTAAATTGATTTTTAATGAAATCACATTATATACAAATTTATATTTTCATCTAAGAAAATATAGATATAAAGAAAGTATTTTATTACTTCAAAAGTATATTTTATGTTATTTAAAAAAAAATTAAATGTAATATTACTATTTTGTTAACTTTCCCTTTTTTTATGAAATCATATTATATATATATATATTCGTTTTTCAATTCTTTTTTTTTTAATTTATAAAACTTTCCTTTTTTATTATATGTATATGTTTTTGGAAAATTTTAAAAAGGAAACTAAATAAAAAATAAATAATAGAATTTTAAATGTAATATTTTTAATTCATTAAGGGTATCAGTGTAATCAACCATCGTAAGAGTTAACGTGAGAGCGACAAATAGGAAACTGACTTCTCAAATAATATTATAGAGATGTAGTTAACATCATGAGCTAAATTTTATTAATCCAAAAAGTGACATAGACGTCAGAGACATTAACTAAGTTTAATTTTCCTGTTAATTAATTTAATATGACTCATCCAACCAAAATTTTAACTAAAATTTGATACAACACGACAAAAAGAAAAATCCAAAAATTAGTTAAATTACAATCTTGTTGGTCGGATTCTAATTGATGAATGAGAGAATTGAATGAAGTTAACGTCTCAGACGTCCATATCACTTTTTGGATTAATGAAATTAAGTTTGTTTCCCAATGTCCCCACCACAATTTGGATGCAATCTGAACTGCCACTGCACTAATTGGGGAACATTCAGGTAACGTTCTTGATCTCATTAGTTGCCTTATTTGTATGTAATGTAAGTTTGATGCAGTAACTTCAATGGCAACCTAATAACAATATCAATTATAACTATTGTAACCTGCAACCAAATGTTACTCTTTGTTTTCTTCAACCTAATTTAACTCTTACAAATGACTCACATTTTTAAATCAGGTACTTGGATATCCACTTAAAAAATATGTTACTAATGTATTTTTATTTTTGCAGTAACTCTGATCTCATCTTCGTATTGTATATTTCTTTTGTTCCTCTCAGTGTTGGGATCGGTCTAACTAAAATGGTAGTACATGAAGACACATGAATGCCAAGCATCATCTTTAATGATACAACTAATTTTTTTACCTGATATATAAAGATGTAAGTATCATTTAACCCTTATCTGACGTCATCTAAAGGTTCGTCTTGCTTGATAATAAATAATTGAGCTTGGGTAGTTCCCACGAGTCGAGTTGACTTTCAAACTGTCACATTATTGTCATTTTTCGAGCTTTCCGTTTGGTTTTTGTTTTGAGCTATCCACTAAAATTGTACCTAGAATAAGTGAAAAACTTTTAAATATTATCGTATGTATTTTATGGAGGGTTTTGTTAATCGTTGATTGTCTTGTAGATGTTGCTCATCTTACCAGAAAATATAAAATGTAACATATGGTTTTGATTTTAATAAGCCATATTCATGTTATATTATCCCACGTCTCGAGTATTTACCAAGGCTCTTCTTTCTTTCCTTTATAACCTCGTATAGGTTACAACGATCTTCAGCTTCACTGAAGATGATCAAATCACTGAAGATATCTTCATTCTTTGATCGTCACACTGAAATATATATCCGGGTCGGGCAACAAGTTGACCCTAAGAAGTAGTAGTTTTTTATCCATTAGAAAGGTACTTACATTCATTCAGCTTATATTAATGTAGCAAAACTACAAAATTGTTCCTATAGATCCTCTGCCTTAACAGAAATTTCTTAAGCATGATTTTCTTATAGAGAATCTAACAAGCGAAGCACCGATATACACTTTAAGAGAAGGAAACGAAGCTCCAATTTTATTTGGTTCTTCACTCGTGAGTCTTCTAAATCTGTAGTAAGAAGGGTTAGAGTCTGATCTTGGATCTACAAGTTAGGTAATTCTTAGTCTGAAGTCACGTTGTATTCTAGTCATTTTCTTTAGATATTCTTAAGAGTTTTACGACTAGAAATTTTTCTTTGAAATTTTTTGTTGGGTTTTTCCCTCATTAGCCCAAGACCCAAGAAGCCCAAAAAGAAGAAGAAATATCTAGAGAAAAATGGAGAAGGATGAAGAAGTGTGTAGAAAAGGAAGTGTGTAGAAGATGAAGTGTGTAGAAGATGAAGTGTGTAGAA
>NW_013617570.1:24641-28431 GCF_000695525.1 Brassica oleracea var. oleracea | reverse complement strand
ATCCAAGAATCAAGAAAAACAAAGAGAGAAAATATTTGTAAGAGAGAGTTTCCAAAAACAAAATCTTTGTAGTAAACCCTTTCCTAAATATTAAGAGTCTTCTTCTTAAATTTTCTAGTTGTCTAATACCATCTTCATCTCATCGATATTGGATAATTTTCCCAACAGAAGTCACGTTGTATTCTAGTCATTTTCTTTAGATATTCTTAAGAGTTTTACGACTAGAAATTTTTCTTTGAAATTTTTTGACTGAGTCAAGCATATATGTAGTTTGACGTCAACCTTTTTGACAAAATATATCACAAATATTTATTAGAGAAAGTGTATTTTATTCTTCTCAATGTCGCGTGGGAGAAAAAAACTCAAACGTTTTCGTTCATACAAAAATATTATGTTTACTATTATATTGATACATCCTTTCACATAGCAACTACGCTAAAATTGAAGATATGATAAAATGTTACATATGTGTTATGACATATACGTATGCATCAAAACTTTTATTCTTCAAATATCAATCTATATATAATAGCAAACTGAATTTTTGTACTTGCTGACATCATCTTTTTTTATAGTAAAAAAAAATTCTAATCCAATGGTCGTAATTTTTTTTATGAAATAAGGGTCATATAATACTTTTGCTGATGTCATCAAAAAATATATTTGGCAACTCTTCATTGAACATCTATCTTTTTAAACAACACATCCTTTAAGAATCATACATTTTCGTTATCTAAACAACACATCCGTGGACATACATGCCTTTTTATAATTCTTAGAACAATTATCTTTTTAAAAAACACATCCCTTAAAAGACACACATTTTCATTATTTAAACAACACACTAATCCAATGGTCATAATTATCTTTTTTTTTATGATTTAAGGGTCATATATAATACTTTTGCTGAAGTCATCAAAAATTTATATTTGGCAACTCTTCATTGAACATTTATCTTTTTAAACAACACATCCTTTAATAATCATACATTTTCATGATCTAAACAACACATCCTTGGACATACATGCCTTTTTATAATTCTTAGAACAATTTTTTTTTAAAACACATCCCTTAAAAAACATACATTTTCATTATTTAAACAACACATACTTTGACAAACATACATTCTTATAACTATATTAGATTTTTAAAAAATCTGAAGAATTACGATGTGATGGTCATAATTGAATTTTTTTATCTAATGGTCTTAAAATATTTTTTTGTTTGAATGTATTATTTGATCGTAACTCTTCTTTGAAAGGTTTCCTTTTGAAACAACACATACCTCTAAAGTAGCTTTATATGTATCTTTTAAGGATCTATATATTGAAGTTTTTACAGCAAAATTATTCTTACATCTTGTTTCTCATTCTTTCATCTTTTTAATTATTGTTAAGGTATGGTTTTTGGTATCTTCTTCTAAATTTATAGATGCAAAAGTCAACAATGATGATGATGAATATAGATTAACAATAGCAACTAGTGAGTGTTTGCTATTGAATTGTTGATATATTATCAGTGATGCAAAAGTCAACAATGATGATATTTTATGTTATTTTTTTAAAGCACTTGAATTACAGAAAATGCCAGGTTTTCAAAAAAACTAATTCCAATAGTTTTATTACACATGAGAAATTTATGTTACCAAAATTTTATAATGAGCAAGGTGAAAAGATTTTTAGGAATTTAATAAATTTTCCTTAATGAAGTAAACAAATTTAATTTAATATTTTAGTGCAGGACTACCCTTAAAAACAAGTGACACAAGTAATAATTAACTTTATTTGATTTAATATATATATTTTTAATCTTTTGCATTTTATATTAAATATCAATAATCTTTTCTTCATTATTTGTACAGATTGTGTTGATATGGTTATGGATATGAAAATAGCTGATAAAATTGAGAAACAAACATATATGTTGAAATTGTCTAAAGGTTTGTTTAATTGTTTTTTGTTCATATTTATCTATTAAAATATTATTTAATCAATACTTTTTAGTAGATTCATGAAAATGAAAATATGACGAATATAAAGAAACACAAAGAGGTATTAATGAATTATTTGTTGATATTTTTACAATGTTAGAAAATATATTGGATGTGTTTTATGTAAAGTAATTTATTTTGACGCGATAAAAAAAACTAAATTTAATGATTTAAATATTTTTAAAATTTTAGTTCAGTAATAATAAATTTCAATAATTTTAAAATAGATATGGAGACAATGATCAAAAGTAATAATCAACAAAAAAACAACTATGTGTTGCGGTGATTGTAATGCTTCTGTATGGCTTGCTGAAAGTACTGAAAAAGATCGAATAACCAAACCTCCGTTATTTACTATATTTTGTAAACAAGGTCGCATTAAATTACTCAAGATTCAGGATCTGCCAATAGTATTGAAAAATCTGTTATGTGATCTTTCATTTAGGAACAATATTAAAGTATTTAATTCTTTATTGTCTATGTGTTCTATGGGTGGTGACATAGATTATTCAATACTAAATTCTGGTGGTCCTTTTTGCTTTAAGGTTCATGGTGAAAATGATCATAGTATAGGATCACTTTTACCACTTAATGGTGGGAGAACCAAATTTCTACAAATGTATATATTCGACACATCTAATGAAATAAAAAATAGACTTTCAGTCATGAACGAGAAGGAAAAGAATCAGTAGATACACAAATATTATCTATCACTAATAAAAATGCTTGATGAAAATAATGTCATGGCAACGATTTTTAGAAAAGCTAGAGACAAATATGAAAGTGGTGATACAGCGGAATTGAAAATTCATATGGTAGGATATGGTAAACGGAAAAGACAATATGAATTACCATCAGCTAATGAAATATTTAGCATAATAATTGGAGATTTTTCTTCAACTGTGGATGAACGGGATGTTTAAGTTCAACATAAAACTGGTAATTTGCAAAGAATTTTGGCTACCATATGTCTTTGTAGTATCCCTTATTATTTCCATATGGATAAATTGGATTTTATGATGGAATACCATATGTCCAAAAATCGCAATAAAATCAAAATAATGGGTTTTTTAAATTGCAGAATACTATATGTATCGTATTCAGAATAGAAATACCGAAGCATCTACTATTACCCGTAGGGTTAGATTATTTTATCAATATGTAGTAGATGCTTTTACTTCTATTGAAGCAAGTCGTCTTACATTTATTAAACTTAATCATAAATCAATAAGAGCTGATGCATATAATAATGTAAAAAAAATGCTCTATCTAGAAGAGATCATGACCCCATAAGTCTGCGAAAAAAGAATTGTATTGCCATCATCAATTACAGGTAGTCCAAGATATATGGCTGAAAAATATCAAGATGCAATGACACTTACACTACAAGAAAACATCACCTTAACGAGGGTGGTTTTCCTCGTTATTTCGTCGTAAAAGAGGCTTTACGACGAAATAGCGAGGAAGCGCGTTTGCTCGTTACTCGTCCGTCGTAACACATATTTCCTCGCTAATTCGTCGTAACTTAGCGAGGAATATATTTCGTCGTAAAGATGAAGTAGGGCGATTCGTCGTAAAGACCACGTCAATATTCCACGCAAAGACGTCGCTACAATTCCTCGTAAATACCTCGAAATGAGTTCTTCGTAACCTACATGTAAATATCTTGAAAGAGTTTCCTCGCAAAATACACGTAACAAACACGAAACGATTTCCTCGTAAAATACTCGTAAACTTTTCCTCGTTATTTCCTCGCAAATGTTTCCTCGTAAAATAGTCGTTAATTGTTTCTCGTCATTT
>NW_013617570.1:9427-19415 GCF_000695525.1 Brassica oleracea var. oleracea | reverse complement strand
AAAAAAACGTGTAACACCTATAAAGTTGGTGGATTCAAAAATTTCCTCGCTAAATACACGTAAACTATTACCTCGTAAATACCACGCAAAGTTTACGTCGTATTTACGAGGAAATAGTTTTTCCTTGTAAAATACTCGTAAAATTACATCCACTTTACGACGAAACAGTTTTGTCGTTACGTTACGAGGAAATAACGATGACTTTAGTTTTTCACGTAAATTCGTCGTAAACTCGACGCAAATTTACGAAGATTGTTTTTCCTCGTTAATTTTCGTAGTTAAGCATATGTTTTCTTGTAGTGAGCTTTATCGTTGTTATGGAAATCCTGATTTGTTTATTACAATGACTGCCAATCCCAAATGAGCTGAAAATAGATGAATATTTAAAAGTATCTGGTAATAGTTCAGCTAATGATAGGTTTGATATTGAATCATGGGTGTTTCAATTAAAAGTGGACCAATTAATGGTTTTAATTAAAAAAAGTTTTTCTTTGGACCAATCAATGGAGGTATGTATATAATTATCTATTGTTAATATCATTCTATTTTTTTTAAAGTATGTTTTATAGATTATTTGTTGTTACTAATGTTTTTTTTTCTATTTATGCAGTTGTTTATACAATATAATTTCAAAAAAAAAACGAGGACTTCCTCATGCACATATTCTAATTTGGGTAAAAGCTGGGAGTGCGAATGTATGTTCTAATGACATTGATAAATTTGTCTCAGTTGAATTGCCAGATAGAATTAATGATCATGAAGGTTATAAATTAGTGGAGCAACATATGATGCATAGTCCATGTTGAATAGATAAACCAAACAATTCTTTGTATGGAAAATGGTATTTGTACAAAAATATCTTCGGCCGTTTTGTTTTTCTTTATGCCTTGATGATAAAGGATACAGTAATTATAAACGTAGGGATTTATTGTCCAGCTATGTTATGAAGAATCTTCTTCACAGCAACCAGGCTGATGAGTAGCACCTGTTGTACCCATCTTATGTCCCAAAGGAAACTTTCATTTATCAAACTTTGTTTTAAGATGTCGGTATGTTTCAGCAAGTTTATCACAATCGATTGGAGGTATATCAGTAATGGGAACATATACAACACCAGATTGCCCCCACATTCATAACTGCCATAGTAAAGACATCATAAAACGAGATATAAAATTATGTTTCTCATTGCCATATATAAAATTATAAATGTAGAGATTTATTGTCCAACTATTATATGGAGAATCTTCTTCACAGCGACCAGGCTGATGAGTAGCACCTGTTGTACCCATCTTATGTCCCAAAGGAAACTTCCTTTTATCAAAGTTCGCTTTAAGATGTCGGTATGTTTCAGCAAGTTTACCACAATCGATTGGAGATATATCAGTAATGGGAACATACACAACACCAGATGGCCCCACATTCATACCTGCCTCAGTAAAGACATTATAAAACGAGATTTAAAATTATGTTTCTCATTGGCATATATAAAATTATTAAAACTTTTAAAATTTATAAAATTATGAATATGGCCCGACATTCATACCTGCCATAGTAAAAGCATTAGTAACATGTCTTTCATTGTCCATGCGAGGACCAGAAGGATTGTTACCAGCGATATCATCACCTCGCCTATTGTTGGTATCATCATCAACATGAAGAGGACATTCCTTCTCATCATTTGTCAACATTCCACACAAAAGGCAGAAGTTTTTAAGTCGATCATAACGAAAAGAAAGCGTGAAAATCTCACCAACACCAAACTGACAGTTACGTTTGAAATGCAAAGGGTTGTCAATGTTCCAGTTGACCAAGACCCACACACAATCAGTAAGGATCGAAGAGTCCTCAAATTCAACGTCTACAACTTGAGCAAGTGTGTCTCCATTGAATTCGATTATTGCCCTCGATAGATAATGGGGAGGGATTCCCTTTATCTGAATCCAGAATTGAACCATCTTTAAGTTATCCTCAGTGACGTTTAGTAACGATCATCCAATCAGCAAATGACCAAGGACCTCTATTTAAAACTCTGTTAAGGGCTTCTTTTGTCTTAAATAGAACCTGGAACTTCTTGGTGTCAATAATACGACCTATGACTTCATCAGTTAAGCCCCAAATGCAAGGCATCTGATTTATCAACCCTCTCATACTTTATTTTTCTTGGTTAACAAGAAAACCAATGATGGAGAAGCGATTAAAATACACAGCTTGGGCGCACAATACTGGAGGCAAAACAATAGGCGTTTCATCCAGCCCTAATTCAATATCTTGCACAAGGAATAGATGATAATCACTCATCTTGAGAAAACAGAGATCGTAAAAAAGAAGAAGGGTGTGAGAATCAAAGTATATATAAGTTCAGACAATGGCGGTTTAAACTTAAAAAATTGGTTAACTACCCTAAACGGTTACACAAGAGAGAAGAAACCACGAGACGAAAATTTATATGAAAAACTAATTTGAGCATTATACAAGATCTCTGTAAAATAATTGAAATTAAGAAAGAAGGGAAACATAATTATTTCTCAATTAAAGGAACCTAAGAAAGCTTTTCTAGCAGAACGACAAAGAGAATACATTTTTACTTTTATGATATCCTAAACATAATAAGACTTTTTTAAGGATTAAAAATCCAAAAAATAGGTTAGGCACAAATTTATACAAGTCTTCTGTATTACTATGTCATCTCTCTTTTTGTTACAGAGCTGAATATGTAAATGAAATTATTTTAATTTTATATTATAATAAACAAATAAAAACTAAACAGAGTTGTTATATATTAATAAAACATCGTGTCTTTTCATCTTCATCAATTATGAGCCAAATGTTAAATATAACTGTTAAATATAATTGGTGATAATAGGAAGTATACACGTTTGGAAGAAATTTCTCTTTTTCTAAAATGAATTGAACAAATACGTAGGAAGTTATGTTTCTCATTGGCATATATAAAACTATAAAAAGTTTTAAAACAAAATGTTTCAAGTTGTTACGTTGATAAACAATTTTAACAATGGTTATTGGTATATGTTGACTATCATATTAACGACAAAATCAAATTTATAAAAAAAATATATTAATTACTTAACAGTTAATTTATAGTTTAAATTATACAATTTTAACATTTGTAACTAATTCTTTATCAGTTTTACTTGTGCTACATATTTTAAAATACTATCTTATTGTTTGAATGCAAACACTTTTTTAGAATGATAAGTCAAAACTTTGGACTTTCCAATTATACAAAACTATTTCATTTAAATTAACGAAAAGTCACAACCTTAAAGATAAAAACATGTCCCTTTATTTACAACACAACTACTTTTTAACTTTTTATAATGAATAGTTATAAAATGAAGGGATGCGATTAAAATACAACAGAGCTTTTCATTACTAACGGATACAATGGTTCACCACATTTTCCCTCTATAAAAGGAAAACGAAGACCACTAACTTTTCTAACAAAACAACTTAGATATTGATAGAATCAAACTCACTTCATACAAGTTTCTAGAAAACAACAAAATGAAACGTGGAGAACAAAAAATTATTTGAAGAGTAATTCGATTATGGGAAGTAAGAAATCCTAAAAATGGTAATAAAATTATAAGTATGAGTTTCTTACTTTTGGATGAAAATGTAATATTTCCAATATTTTTCACTAAAATAACATTTAAAATATTTTTTAAAAATAATAATTTTATAATATAGGAAACAACCATTATGGGATCAATCTATAATCGTTACATTGATCAATTTTCTATGGAGGTCTTAAAAGGCAAAATATATATCTTCAATGATTTTGAATTATGGAGGGCTGGTGAACGTTATAAAATTTCAGAACATTCATTTCTTATATGGATGAATGGAAATTCAACAATAACTCCGGTATCAGAAGGAAATGTGCTAATAAATTGGGAAAAATTTAGTTTCCGTAATTATGATCAACTTATGGAAATTGCAGACAAAAGTTTATATTATGGAGGTAATTGAATAATCCACATACACAAAACTTTTACAAATTTAAATGCATACTTATTTGAATATTTTTAAATGTAGATATTATTGGTGTTATTGTTGAAGAAAAGAAAAGATAAATACTGAAGTTACTAGTACATGACAAAGAAGAATAACCTAGACCTACAAGGGTTAGTTAAACATTTCATCAATTAGTAATATACATTATCAGTAAATATAAAATTAATATATATATATATAGTTTTTTTTTGGAGTGTTTACTTGCCTGACTCAAAACTAAACCGAACCATACATAAAACAATAAGAAAATGATCAAATGTTTGGTCTAATGATTAACGGGAGAGTTTACTCTCTGTTTTACGTTAAACTTTTTTTACTATCACATTGTTTTAATATTAATAAAACTCTTACAATAATAATAACTAAATAACAAGGGAAGCAAAGTTCGTATTACTATATGGGACAATACGGTAGATATATACCAAACACAAATGAAAATAAAGTAGCATGTGGTGTAACTCTGATAATAACAAGTGTAAATCCCAAAACTTATTCAGGTTTTCTAAAAAAATATCATATTTCATTTACATAAATTACTTACTTTTAATAATAAATTAAAAACTACTGAATAATAGGATATATTTCCTTAAACACAACGTCCGCTTCCAAAATATATCAATATGATCCTTTAAGTACTATTCAATCTTTCAAAAAAAGATAACCTTCTAAAAATATAAATAAATATAAATAATACATAGTACATAAAATAAATTAGTTTTGTGGTCAATACAGAATACCTCCAATACAAGTGAAGGGTGAAAACAGTTTAAGAAAATCAAATGATAACATTGTCAAAATAACAGAAATACTAGATTTCGTTGCCAAAGATTTGATTGAGGTAGAGAAAGCACTAATTCTCTTATTATTATCTTTTAACTTTCAAATTTCTAATAATCATAATTATATGAAAAAAATCCTTGGTACAACATATATTGCAGGAGAAAGAGTTTACCACTGAAGGAAAAATTATTGAAATTAGTTCAAGGAATTGATGGAATTATATTTTTTGTAATCATTTTGCTAAAATACTTCCAAAAAAAAGATGGAAACCTTATTTGAAAAAAATGCACAAAATTAGATATTGTTGGCCTATTATGGTAATTAAGTACAAATCAAGTTTTTAAATTTTTATAACTAACAAAATATTAACACAACATATTTAAATAGGTATAAACTTGAAATTATTGTCGAAGATAATTCAGATACTGCATTATTAACCACATTCAACAAAGACATGACTAGAATTATGGGTAAATCAACAACATACTTGATTAAATTTCACGTAAGTATAGTACTTATAATAATTAAAATACAAAAGTGTATAAAAACTGAGATTTATTATTACTATATGCAGGAACAATCATATAATGATTCAAGTGATAACGCGATTATATCCTTCTTATCAGAAAAAAACTTATAAGGAAATTTTACAAATTCAATGTTAAAGTCACTTCCTTTAATTATAATTCAAGTACGGCTAGTTTAACTATTACAGAAATTTCAGGCACCCCAATTAATATCGAGGAGGTACAAAATTTGAATCAAATTAAATATTTAAATAAAATTTATTTAATCATTTATGGTATTAATACATAAAAAATAAATATTAAATTATTATAAAAGAAATTACAAACTTACATTTATATATAACAACCTATAATAATAAATAAAGCTGTTGAGGAAGCTGGAGGGAAAGAAAAAATTAATGTTCCTAAAAAAATTAAAACAAGAAAACAAAAAACATCAAAAACAACGAAAGATAGAAAACAAAGCGAAAACGAAGATCTAAATGCAAAGAAATAAGTAAATGAAGAAGCAAAACGGCCACAAAGAAAAAGAAAGAAAATAATCGAAGATGATTACATTACTTAATATTACAATGCTATCTAAGAACTATTTAATTTTTAAACACATACATAATATTTGTCCATTTTCAATTGGTATATTATTTAAATGAACAATTTTGTTTGAAACATTTATTTTGATGTTTAATTACCTATTTTCTCTCTAAATTCAACAACCAATTTGTAGTTAATTTGTTACATATATTTTATATTATCCTATTTTAACTAATTGTTTATACTTAACTGAAAAAAAAATATTAAATATTTTTTAATAGTTATTAAAGATATACATTCAATTAATATTAAATATGTTTTAGTAAAGAAATCAAGTGGGTTTGTTTCCTAGATCAACTAATTTGCATACACTTTTTTATTTCTAATTTTTTTGTTGTATAATAAATAAATAAAAACATTATGCAATACAAAATTTTTGTTAAACATTTTTTTAGGAATGATTGAACCATTATACAAATTTCTTAAAGTAAAACATTAAAATATAAAATTAAACGTCTTTTCTTTCCGCGCGGACACGCGGGGTTGTTTCCTAGTATTATTAAAAGAGAATTATCCCTAACATTTACCCTTATAAAACCTTGACATATTACTTAAAATGACATTGCATTCTCAAACAACCTTTTACCCCTCATTAATGGTAAAATCATTTTTATTTTATTTCTAAACATACACTAAATATGATACATATAGATTTTCAAAATATGAGTCCCATTTTGATTGTGATATTTAGAATAGCCCTATAGTGTTTCTGTATTACACTTAGGTCTTGATTGATAGAACTGATTATAAATCAATAGTAGTATAATATAGAAGCAGTATGTTGCAAAGGTTGTATGTTGTCATTTATGCATTTAACAATGGGATTGGTAAATCAGTAAATGATTCATATATAAAATTATCATAAAAATTAATATATGGTATGTAATTTAATTATTTCAAAATAATATAGATATATTTATATTTATAGTATATAAATATATTATTTTATGTCAAAATATGATTTTTTTTATTTTCATCTTTAATTGTTTTGACAATTAGTTGAACTCGAAAACTTCATTTTTTTCAAACTCATATTTTTTAAGTACTCGAACAAGGATTTTGTTAAATGTTGTTTGGTTTATATAAGAAACTGCCAGTGAAGGAATTGGAAAGAAAAAAAAATCTATTTTTATGTCAATGGTAACTGATGACCTAAACTCTTGATTTCAATGAATCAAAGTCTAATTTGGCTTTGCAGTGATAATGTATGTGCTTTTCCCAATGCCTTTTTCTTCGTTGGATCAGACAGTACAATTTCTATTCAATGAATCAGACAACAAGTACATACTTCGTATATCGGCCACTAATGTTTGGTTGCTTTTGCGTTTATGGTTAAAGTGTATTTTGCAAGAAACAATCTCTAAATAACCTCAAGTAAAAATCTTTTATTACTTGTTAATGTAAACACTAAACAAAATCTTGAGATTTTGTTTGCGCTTGCATTTGCATTTTGCAAAGCAACAATAGAAGTCTTTTTAAGTCTTAACATAATCAAAAACTTACATGAACATTTTCTTATTCAGCTGAATCAATCCAAGAATGTTCTTGACTGGTGCACCAGCAGTTGTAAGTGATATCACTCAAATTATCCTAAGTGATTTGTACTCTCTAAAAAAATAGGTCGAATTGTAGTACTTAGGGATCGAATCCACAAGGAGCTGGGGCACACAAAAGATCTTAAACAGTTTATAATTAATCTAAGTCGATAATGGAAATAGTGAATAGCAGTGGTAAACAAGGAAATTGTTCGGTTGATTGGATTAAGGTTTTGTAAACAATTATGAGAAAGCGTTAGACTTAGGGTTTCTATTCATACAATCAGGAGTATAGTAGTATAGAGACTAAGGTTGTATATTGGATATTCTAGAACTCAAACTAAGAAATAATCTATCAACTTCCGATTGTTTAGAATATCTATTGTATAGATCTAAGACCTCAACTGTTGTTTGTTGGTCTTGAGAAAGTGTCGATCGATGCTATCAATGGATTGTCATTCGATACACCTTTCAGTCCGTCGTTCGATGCAACTATGGAGTTGTTGATCGACGTCCCTTCTAGCAAGCTTTAGCGAGCGGGTTTGAACGTGTTCACTAGGTTTAACTAAATCAGCTGTCGCTTGTTTCTAACAATCCTAGCACAATGTGAATTAAATCAGACAAAGGACCATGCTTCCGCTTGCACCCAATTATCTAAGAACAGAGTCCTAGTTAGCTACTCTAGAACACAAGCATTAAAGGCAATTCAATTGATGGATATCCAGACAACTTAGCAGTTCTATATTTTGGGCTAATCCCTCATGACTATCTGAACCCTAAACCTAATAAGATGAACTACTCAGACATAGAAAAGCAATTCATAGAAAATAACATAAAGGAATTCATGAAACTAGAGAATAAGAATAGTGTAGAAAGCGTGTGTTGCCTAGAACAATGGCATAGCACATAAATACTAGGTTAAAAGTCCGTCATGGGTATTTCCGTAATTATGTCTTGACTTGGGTTTTAAGCCAGCTGGGTTTTGCGCGCTTTGTTGTCGATCGATGGCACAGAGTGTGCATCGATCGATGGTGGACTCTGAATGTCGACCTCGAACTGGTTCGATGGTTAGCTTTGAGCTTCCTCTCATTTTATCTCCAAAATGTACCCAAATCACCACTTTTCTCCAAATCATCCATGAACCTGTAAAAGTGCTAAAATGACTCCAAAACAACATAGATAGTTCCTAAAACACCTATATACCATGACTGAAAATGGGTAAAATTCATGATATATCACATCCCCAGACTTACCTTTTTGCTTGTCCTCAAGCAAAACAAAGAGAGTAGTCTTTGCAAAGAGGTTTTTAAAACAGCAGGGACTCACACAATTTAAGAACTCATATCATCACCTCTACAATGTTGCAAGCAAGATCAAATCAATTCTAACTTCAGGGGTATCCTACATACCATATCCTAGCTTAGCAACCAAATCCATCTAACCAGCAACTTAGCTAATAATGTCTGACTCACCCCTCTAGTGATCTCATTTAATACATATATAGAAAGTGTAGAATTTACCTAGGGAGCATCGATCAAAAGACACATGGACTCTTACTCAAGCAAGTTGCTGAATACACATGTAGTCTTATCTGATTCCTTTCTTCCCTCTTTCTCTCTTCTCTGAATCTCAATTCTTTTTTTTTTAATTAAATTACTTGGCACCCAAAACAGGGCCAAGCTCAAACGTACAGACCCAAAAAAACTACACAGGTAAACTACTTGAAGACTTTAAAGTGCAAAAAAAGACAACCAAGCCGCCAAAACCGAGGGTTGGCCTGGCGAGAGTGTCTGTCTACGAGCCACCGGATCCAATCTGAGTCTCAAAATTTCCTGAATTTCTGTAATAACAGTTCCTGGAGGCTTCTCCATCAATGTATGTATTCTGCTATTTCTTTCCTTCCACACGAGATAAAAGTTGCTTGATGAAGTAGTATTACTATCAAAACCATGTTTTTGTCACGCGACGGAGCTAACAGCCAACGTAACACGTCCTCAAATCCTTGAGGCGGAGTGAGATGCAACCGAGACAGGAAAAAGGTCCAGACCTGAGAACTATATGAGCAGTCGAAGAATAAGTGTTGTCGACTCTCATCATTCCCTGAGCAGAGAACGCAACTGGAAGGAACTGTGAGACCCCATCCAATAAGCCTATCTCTCGTTACCATTCTATTCTGAGCCGCCACCAACGCCACAAAGGCATGCTTCAGAATCCTATCAGTAAACCATACATCCTTATGCCAAAACACATCTATTGGATAAGGATGTAAAGCTCTCCACGTCTCACTTGTAGAGAAACTTCCGGAGCCGCGTTCTGCTCCCGGGTACCACACATAAGTATCATCTACCTCCGAGTCTATTATCTCCTGCGCATTCGGTAAACAGGACTTTAGAAGCAGGATCGTAGGACTTCTGCTCCTACTACGATCCAACCACCAGCCATTGTTAGTTAGCGCCTCTGCTACCACTGCATTAATGCCCAAGCCTGTTATCTGTGGTCCTCTCCCCCCCCCCCCCC
>NW_013617570.1:2141-9199 GCF_000695525.1 Brassica oleracea var. oleracea | reverse complement strand
CCCCCCACACTAGCTCAATCAGCAGACCAAGGGAGGTCCAATTATCATGCCAGAAACTAGCTGTAATCTTTGAACCCACCTCACAGTGCACCATCGGTCTAGCTAGCGGCCGCAGCTTACATATAGCTTTCCAGATCCAGCTTCCTCTTCTACTTCTAGTGGGATCCAGCACCCAAAAGTTCTCTCTCCCAATCAGATTTCTACGCACCCACGATACCCATGGCGAACCACCTGCTGTGAATAACAGCCATATCAGCTTCAAATCGAGGACCTTGTTCCAATCAGCTAGACGCCTCAGACCCAATCCTCCAGCTTCCTTAGGAGTACATACCGAGTCCCACGAAACCTTTGCTCCTCTCGTAGAGTTCGGGGCAACATTCCACAAGAAAGCTCCACACATGCGCTCCAAAATCTCCACACATTCACTCGGAATGATGAACATGGAAGCCCAAAAGAAAACTGTTAAGTAGATCACGGCTTGGATTAATTGAAACCGTCCAGCAAATGATAAATGCTTGACTGTCCAGGAGTTAAATCTTGCTGCAATCTTATCAATGAGCGGCTGGAAATCTGTTCTTGTCATCTTCTTAGGAGATAAATGCACTCCCAAATAACATAACAGCAGAGCACCTTGAGCTATCCCCATAGCAACCGCTAATTCCCTACATCTACTAGCGTTGCCTCCATCCAATAACAGCTCAGATTTCTGCCTATTAATCCTCAAACCCGAAATAAACCTGAACTCCTCTAGGATCTGTAGAATACCTCTCAAGGACTCCTCAGCTCCATAAAAAAAAATCAGCACGTCATCTGCGAAGCTAAGGTGAGTGATCAGAGGGGCATCACACTCTGGATGTATACCAAACCGTCCATTAATCACTCCTTTATCCAACATTTTGGATAACACATCCATCGCAATTACAAATAAAAGCGAGGAAATGGGGTCTCCTTGTCTTAGACCTTTCCTGCCCGTAAAGAAGCAATGGAGTTCACCATTGATTACTACACTGTAGGAAGGGGTAGTCACACATTCCTTGATCCAGTCTATAAACAAATATGGCATCTCAATTGTGTGGAGGACCTTGAAGAGGAAATTCCAACTGAGATTGTCATAAGCCTTGGATATATCTATTTTAAGACAACCTCTAGTTGTCAGACCTTGATCATTAAAATCTTTTACTAGTTCTGATGCTAGAAGGACATTCTCGCATAATAGTCTGTCCTGAACGAAACCCACCTGATTCCTCTGGACAATATCAGATACGCACACTTTTAACTTCTTCTTCAAGAGCCTAGCCATAACCTTGTAGATGGTAGAATAGAGCGAGATCGGCCTGAATGATGTAAGTTGATCCGCTCCTATCACCTTAGGAATAAGAGAGATTGTCGTACTGTTAAACTTCCGTAATATTCTTCCCCCTGTAAAGAACTCCTTTACCGCTTCGACTGCATCCCTTCCAACAACCTCCCAAGCCTCCCAAAAGAACTCCGCCGAGAAGCCATCAGGCCCCGGAGCTTTATTCTTTGGCAAAAATAGTAGTGTGGATTTGATATCCTCATCAGTTGGAATCGCAACCAGTTGCTCCGAGATACTCTGAGGGCATCTATACGATAACAAGCTACTTAGCTGCTGAACCGAGATCCCTTGAATCGTATTGTCCTCCAACCCCAACAGATTTGTAAAATACGCCACTATCATCTCCTTTATTTGAGCCTGATCATTAACTCCGTTACCTCCTCCATCCAGTAGGTAGCTAATACAGTTGCGAACCTGGTGAGCTAGCACTGCCTTATAGAAGAACCTTGTGTTTGCATCACCACAATCCAACCACCTGATCCTTGCTTTCCTACTAAAAATAATCTCCTGAGCTAATTCAAAAAACTTCCACTTCTTACGCGTTACAAATTCTTGCCTAAACAGAGAATCTGAAGGGGATATTAGAAGTTGTCGCTGCACCTCCTTCAGAGCGCTTAAAGATTCAGTAGCTCTTTGTTGAATATTTCCAAACCCCTCTCTATTCAACCTCTTACACACAACCTTCACTTTCTTCAACCTATGTCCCAAAGAAAACAACTTTGACCCTACAGGAATTTCCTCCTCCCACACCTCATTTCTTCTATGAATCTTGGATGTGAGGAGATAAAGGAAAAATATTTAAAGCTGCACTTTCTTGTTTGAGGAACAGACGAGAAAGTCACTACCGCTGGCGAATAATCTGAATCACCGGGAGCCTCAAATACACTTACCGCTTCCGGGTAAAGATCTCTCCATGTTTCATTGCAAACAACTCTATCCAGCTTCCTGAGAATCGGGTCCTCTACTCTTTGGTTAGACCAGGAGAAAAAAGTTCCTCTGAATTCCATGTCTGATAAGCAGCTTTCCTCCAAACAATCATGTAACTCCTCCATACCTCTGATTGGCAAATCATACGGGTGCAACGAAAAGTGCTCTGCCGCCGTTAGAATCTGATTGAAATCACCAAGAACCACAAAAGGTGATGCTGCCACTAAAGAGTTTCTAGCAATCATAACTAGGTCCCTCCAAAGAACTCGTCTCTCCTCCTCTGTATTCCAAGCGTAAACAAATGCAACTGTGCAACTCGTTCCTGTCGTAGGATCCAACACCCCACACAAAATCAACTGCTTCGTCTTTAAGTAAATCACCACTGACAGATTCTGACTCCACATCAGCCAAATCCTTCCTCCCGATGCTACTGAGTAATTATTATCAAACCTCTAACCCGGAGCCACTGCCCCTAAAACACTACAAAAATTAGACTCATGTACATGAGTTTCCAGCAAAGCACCCACTGAAGGTCCCAAGCTCTGAACCCAACTTCGAACGACTCTCTGACGACCACTACTGTTGAGACCTCTAATACTCCAACTGAAAATCTTCATATATACAATTTTTGGGGAGAAACCAGATCAATAACCAGAACTCTCACCCGAGGAGCTTCCTCCAATAAGAAATTTAGCTGATTTAGGAGGATTGCCAATACTGCCCGAAGCTTTCCACAACTCCATCTGACGAAGAGCTCGCCTATACTGTTTGGAATGCTTGGTAATTCAGAGAACCGTCTCGTCATCTTGATTTTTCGATTCACCTTGCCCAAAAGCCTTCTCGTCTGCCATCTCTCCCCTATCCACATCACCAATTTCCCCTTCCTCCAACTGAGACCTATCTAAACAGAGCACCTCCTCCCTGGAACTCATCACCGCTTCTTTACTACTATCTTTCTCTACTGAGATCTTTCCACCCTTCTTCAACTCGACTTCCTTTACCACTGGTAACTCTTCTGACTCAACCACACTTAAGACCTCCGGAGGTAAGCTCAGAGCCCTCGCTCTTGCTCTAGACCTAGCCCTTCGACGAAACCTTGAGTGAACTCTACTCTTCTTCTTCTCCTCCCCAACATCTACAGCTACCTGATCTTCTTGAGCTTTCTCCACGAGCGACACCTCTTCTACAGCCTTCACCACACTGATCACCTTTTCCTTCCTCTGAACGTGTTGCCTCTTCATCAACGGTTTATGGCATCGGTTCATCAAATGTCCGAACTTCCCACAGTTAATGCATTTAGGGGGAAGACTCGGGTACTCTATGTTAATTCTAACTGAGTTCCCTTGAGTATCCCTCACTTCAACCACCTCCGGAGGGTTGTGTGCCAGATCAATTTCTACCTTAACCTTAGTGTCACCGAAGTGATAAGGGTCAAGACGAGAGTTCTCAATGTGGAGCGGTTTACCTATACCACTAGCAACAACACTGATACCTTTCAGAGAGTACAACTGCGGAGGAACATTCTTGAGCACTGCCCACGTTGGAGCAAGACGAAGTTCTTGCGCAGCTAAATTCGCATCCGCTGTCCATGGATACACCGAGAAAGCGGATCAATTCGCTTGCCAGTACCCTGGTTTGAACCGACGGAATGAATATCAATACACAGGTCTCTGACACCGTACGAACTGTAATCTTCCCAAACTTCCCCCAAAACGGGTTCAGGTCAGCGAGAATCTTAGTTACCGACGGCCTGCGACCATGGAAATGCGCAACAACATGGTCCTTCCATAGCTTCGACGTCTCCAGAAGCACAGATTCCGGCGCCTGAACCACCGGGGTACCATCGTCCATGAAGGTTGGATCTGAGACCTTATGGAGGTTTCTCAACGAAGACTTGAAACGCGCTGCATAAGAAGGAACCCTAGCCGCCGGAATCGATACAGGGACCGACGAAGATTGAAGCTTTACCTCCAACTCGCGGTTCCTGATTTGATGTACGCGACCTGAGATTTTCCCCTCTTCGACCCCTCCTGGGTCAATTGGGGCACTTGAAGGAGAAATAGAGACTGGAATCGTCATTGTGTGAAAAAACCTAGTCGCTTTTTTTTTTTTGTTGATACCAATGATGCTGATACAGTCCATTTTTATTCACCTTCTTTTTGATTTTTTTTTATATCTTTTTATTTTATTTGACAAAGTGTAGGCGAATAATGGGGTCACATGAGACACTCCTACCCCTCACTTCTAACGAAGTGTGATCATTCCATTAGAGTAGAATAATGGGGTCGCAGGAGACACTCCTACCCCTTTAAACCGCAGAAAATCATTTCAATCTTTTAATCTTATAGATGCTGAAGAGAGAGAGAGAGAGAGAGAGAGAGAGAGAGAGAGAGAGAGAGAGAGAGAGAGAAGCATATTAAGCTCAATTAGGTTGGAGATCAGCTTTGGTTCCTTCAAACATTCTTAGCAAGTGTGGATAATAGGCAGGTGATCCACTTTGGTATCTCTAACACACTCTGGAGTCAATAAATCTAAGAGTGGTGCTAGACAGTGGTTAGATAATAAGTGAAATTGTAAAGTTCATCATCCCCTTCTTGACTCAATAAAAGTTTTTGAAAAACATTTTGTGTAAAACTCATATAATAAACTTAATATCAGTAAACCTCCCCCCCCCCAGACTTAGATTACACTGTTCCTAGTGTGTATCCAGTCGGATTTTGATGGAAAATAATTCATAAGTGCATAATGTAACAAGGTAGAACGATATACCTGCTCGATGATATTGATTGTCGATCGATGTGTGTAAGTGCTTGTCAGTCGATTCCGGTGTGGTAATGTCGAACGATGTCGACCTAGTCTCATCGGTCGATAGACTAAGCAATCGTCTCCTCGGGTCTTTTTTGGGGGTTTTTTTTTACCTGCAATAAATTAAATGCAAAATAAGTAAAAATTTTGAAATAAAACTAAGTAAAATTACCTACTAGTGGATTTTCTCCCACTCAGCGCTTTGTTATAGTCATTTAGCTTGACTTTGGAAGTAGGTTGGCTAGCAAGGAGGTGGATGACTACTTGTTGGGAGACAAGTGTCTACATCTTCCTAGATCATCTGAAACCATGTACCAATGAAGCTTCTTATGGCTTCATCTCCTCTGGTCCATTGATTTTTCAGTATCTCCTTATCAACCTCACTGACATGCATCCTATTCTGAAGGTTATTGATGCTACGCTGGTGCATTCCAAGTCTGGCCATAGCTGTTTCATCAAGGTCCTCCAATCTCTTGGAAATTCTTTTTGCATCAAGTCTTGAGAAAAATTAATCTCATCAAGCTTGTCTTCTAACAACTTCACTGTGACCAGCCTTTTGTTCAGATATTCGTATCCACCGTCGATCGATGGTCGAGTAAGACTGTCGATCGATGCTTCAGATCGGATTGCATTTTGTCTCCGGATCATGTCCATTTCCTCTTTCAGCTCATCCATGCATTGTAGTCAGCCTCTCAATGATGTACTTGAGCGGATAGTAGACGCCATCAAGCTTGTAATCGAATGACTGTAGCCTATCTTCGAAAGATGCTAGTCGAGCGTCGATTGATGGTTTAGTGTCAACGTCAATCGATTTCGATGTTCCTGCTCCGATTACATGCTGTTCCTGAATCATGGCTATATCTTGCTTCATCTCATCTGTGCGTGTAGTTAACCATCCTATGCTGTTGTTGAACGGGTAGTAGATATCATCGAGCCCCTTGGTGAAATAATCATCTACGGTTCTTATAGCTCTGTAGATTCCTTCTACCAACTCATATATCTCGGTTTTGCTGTAAGTATTGTGTTCTGGCACGGTTGTAGTTGGTACCTCTGCATACTCTGGTATACTGATATGAGTGTGTCCAACCATTGCAGATCTTTCCAGAATAGCTCTGATGTCCTCCCTTGACACAGGAATGATTATTCCATTTGCAGCACGTGCATATACATCCTTGTCTTTGTATATCCCATACTCGTCTCTACGTTTCCAACGAACTTTCCTTCCACCGTTCTGATCAGAAAATCTTTCGCGATGACTATCGATCGATGGGGCACTTGTTTCGTCGATCGATGTTTGGTCGAATGCCCTGGTCTGCGTGTGGAAGAAGCTTCTGGGTCCATTCATGGCGATAATGCCTGCAACATCTTCCTTGGATATGTTAAGAAGTCGTCCATCCATGGTTCGTGATTTTCCTTATGGATCCCTGAAAATACCAAAATTCATCCGGGGTTAGTGATACACTAAAAATGAATCCTTGCTACTGTCAAGTTAACAGTGGTAATTGTAATATTTGAGATTCAATCCAGAGGACCAGTTTACTCTTTACTCTTATGAGTTCAATAATAAGCTGAGAAACAAGTGGGGTTTTGAGAATTAATTGTGACACAAGTAACTAGAATACCTGGATGGTTCAAATTCAATTTAAATGAAGCCGGCTTAGGGTTATTAATCAGGTGTCAATGCAAAACTGAACAACTATTCAAGTGCAATGAGGTGCAGTCTAGAATTAAGATCACTCGGCTAGAACAATCCACTATCGTGGTCTTGCTCCCTTTGCAGATCGGTCTTGAATCCTAAGTTCTCACTTGGAACAAGACGCGATAACAAGCCTTAGAGACAAGATCCGATTAGTTCACTTAATACCCTAATATCTACTCTCGCTGATTAGGGATACAAAGCTCATTCAATATATGTCAATTTATCTCCTAAGCGGTTAGCTAGGTGATTAAATCAGAAATCGAACATTAA
>NW_013617570.1:0-580 GCF_000695525.1 Brassica oleracea var. oleracea | reverse complement strand
CGTGAGCTTCTCGTTACAGGCACTATTCAGGGTAGACGGGTTGATAAGGAACAGACTGTTTTATGGTGGAGCTGAGAGTGTTTAGGGGCTACCGTATTTGAGTGTATGCAGGATATCTCGCAAAATAGCAAGAGAGGACGGATCTATTGATGTCCACACCCCTTACTCGTTTCTGCTTCACGGATTTGGTTGTTCTCCACTTCGGATCAATCATATGACTGTTATCCAGCTCTTGACTTCTTTTCTTATTCCTCAAAAATCGGTACCAACTCCTGGCTCAACCCTTCCCAGCGGCGTGTATCTTCCGAAGTTACCTTCCCCATCTCCATCAACAAATAAATAAAAGCATACTGTATATAAATAATGGTTTTTTTTTTTTTTTTTTGAATAACAGTGATGGGGTTTCGTGGGAAAGGTATCAGGGTGAATGTTTTTCAGCCACTGGTGGTCTATCCTTTTTTTTCTCACGGGTCGCCATTGTTCCTCTGGTCAGATCATGCACCCTTGAATGTTCTTCTTATTAGGGTTTGATCTTGCACTACAAGAAAACAGCGATATTCTGACGGACATTCCGACGGAA
>NW_013617569.1:40578-40688 GCF_000695525.1 Brassica oleracea var. oleracea | reverse complement strand
TACGGAAGGCCGTCTTCCGCACATCTCCATCAGCTATCGCAATCTGGGGGTATCCCGATGCCAAGTCAATCTTAGAGAACCAAGAAGCTCCCTGTAACTGGTCCAACAAC
>NW_013617569.1:34136-36777 GCF_000695525.1 Brassica oleracea var. oleracea | reverse complement strand
TTGAGGCGTGGTTGGTGTCTACGGCTTCGTCTCGACGAGAGGAACACGATGATGGCCTTGGATGCACGAGATTCGCAATGGTTAAGAAGTTATGGTCGATTTACTAAAACGGCCGAAACTTAACTCAAAAACATGGCGGTTTTCAATTACCTTTGGTTGCGGATGATGGTGGTGACAAGCTGAACGTGATCACGGCACACGGTTGCTCCGGCGACGAGCTCAGGTGAGCTTTCTCTCTCTTTCTCTCTCTCTCTCTCTCTCTCTTTAAAGAAGTTGGAGATGGTGGAGATGGTGGGGATGGTGGAGATGGTGGGGATAGTGGAGATGGTGGGTCATTACATTAATACAATTAGTTAATATAGATTAATACATAGATTTTTTTCTAAAACACTCCGTTTGAAGACTCTCATTTAGTGATTAGTCTTAATACTAATCACTAAAGATTAAACGCATCATCCACGGTTGTAAATCATTTATATATGTTGTAAGAATTCTGATATCGAATCACTTTCTCCACTAGTCTAGGCAATGTGGTACTATTTTTGTTTTTGGTTATTGTCGTCCCGTGGTACCATTTTATTAAATTGAGATTCATTAAGAAAAATATTTATTGCTATTGAGGATAAAATGTTTTTATTATATTTTATCGGATCTTACTTGAAAACCATATCCACAAGAGGTGAGCGTGATGTCACGGACTGATTTCTTCCCAGCAATCAGGACGTGCGGCCTTAGCAACTTTCACCCTTGTGGTTTGTTAAGTCAGCCTTTCGGACAAATCGATCAGTACTTAGAAAAAGAGTATGGACGTTTTTAGAGCTTATGGAAGTGTTTTCTTATTGAAACTTGGTGAATGAATTTTACAATGACGCTTTACCCCCTTATATACAAAATCACCTCCTCAACGGACGGCTCAGATTAAACTGATCTAACGGCTCAGATTGTTTCCATCCTATGAAGTAACTTCACGATGAAGTACTTCCACCTTAAGATACTTCCTTCCAAAGTATTCTACATATTTCTTATATTATTTTATGCCTAGATATTTTACAAAGACTTAAAGCTTAAGAAAATACTAACTAAAGCGGGCTTGGGTCTTGTTTCGGCCCGGTCCGATTCATGGCTGTTTTCATGGACGTTTTTGGGTTTCCAAAACGGGCCGTGACATCCTCCCCCACCTAAGCCGGTGACGCCCCCGTCGCCGTGTATGCCTTCAGTGCTTCCCGGAATTGCCATAAGTCCTCTTCCGGTTCCCATATTGCTTCTGCCTCCGGCAGTCCCTTCCACTACACTTGATGAGAAAATGGGTCTGTCTCGGGACTCCCCGCTTCCTTACCTCCTTGGACGCCAGAACCTCTTCGATCTCCTTGTCATAAGACTTAGTCACCACGGGTGGTGCTCGAGTCGAAACCCTTCGGGTTTGGTCGTCCTCATCAGCATGGTACGGTTTCAACATGCTCACATAAAAGACTGGATGGATCTTAAGTGTATCTGGTAGGTCAAGTCGGTAGGAAACCTTTCCCACCTTCCCAACTATCTCGAACGGTCCTTCGTACTTCCGGATTAAGCCCTTATGCAGGCTCCGAAATGCCTTGAACTGTTGTGGGAGTAATTTAACAAGTACAAGGTCGCCCACTGAGTACTCCGAAGGCCGTCTC
This sequence comes from Brassica oleracea var. oleracea, assembly GCF_000695525.1. Classification (NCBI taxonomy): domain Eukaryota; kingdom Viridiplantae; phylum Streptophyta; class Magnoliopsida; order Brassicales; family Brassicaceae; genus Brassica; species Brassica oleracea. The sequence goes on along the minus strand of NW_013617569.1, from coordinate 35,119 downwards.
TTCTCATCTGCCCATTTCTTCATCCGTTTTTGGGATTTTTCCAAACATGCTCGGGCAAGGTCAGCATGTTCTTCCCACTGCTTAGCCATTATGAACGCCCTGGGACTCTTCCCTTCAGTCCTTGGTGTGGCCAAGGTGTGAGGGGTCAATGGCTGCTGTCCCGTTGCAAGCTCGAACGGACTCCGTCCCGTCGCCTCACTGCGTTGAAGGTTGTATGAGAACTGGGCTATGTCCAGCAACTTCGCCCAGTCTCGTTGGTTAGCGCTTTCAAAGTGACGGAGATAACTTTCAAGCAAGGCATTCACCCTCTCGATCTGTCCATCAGATTGCGGGTGAAAGCTTGTTGAGAAACTCAGTTCTGTCCCAAGCATTTGAACAACTCTGTCCATAAACGCCCAGTGAACCAGGGATCCCGGTCACTTACAATGTTCCGAGGCAGTCCCCAAAGCTTTACCACGTTCTTGAAGAACGCCCTTGATGCCTCTTCCGCAGCGCAGTCTCGATAACAAGCCACAAACGTCCCATATTTAGAGAATCGATCCACAATCACCAGGATGGATCCAAACCCTTCGGACTTAGGTAACACACTAATGAAGTCAAGCGAGACCGAGTCCCATGGTCGCTCCGGGATTGGTAGTGGCTGTAACAATCCCGCGGACTACTTGTTTTCCGACTTGTCTTGTTGGCATACTAGACAAGTTTTCACATAAAGCTCCACGGTATCCCTCATCCGTGGCCAATAGTATCCAGCTTCGACAAGTGCCATCGTTCTTTTCTGTCCCGGATGACCCGCCCATCGCGTGTCGTGGCACTCCCGAATGATATCTCGTCGAAGAATTTTCCACTTAGGCACATAAAGTCTTCGACCTTTGGTGTAGAGTAACCCGTCTTCTACCCAAAATCGATGCACCTTCCCCTCGTTGGACAGCTTCACCAGCTCCTTAGCGACATGATCACGTTCCAGACCCTCTCGGGTTCGAGCC
>NW_013617569.1:32348-33815 GCF_000695525.1 Brassica oleracea var. oleracea | reverse complement strand
AATAATTAGTAAATATAGACTATAAGACATAAAAATATGGATCATCTTTTTTGGAGAGTTAATCCAAAAATGGAGGATCACCAATTTGCGTGGATATTATGGTATATTTGGAAAGGTCGAAACAACAAAGTTTTTAGCAATTTGGATGTTGATCCAAGAGATACGCTTAAACTACCGGAATTAGAATCAACACTTTGGGTGGAGGCACATGTAACAAATAACCAGAGGGTTGCAAATCAAGTACATGAAAGAATTGTACCAACAATACTAAGTTAGTGACTTATGGGGTGGAGTTAGGGTTTAGAGTTATGGGGTGGAGTTTTGTGGATATGATTTCAAAGTTTGAAAAATAAAAAAGAAATATTAAAATTTTCAAAATAAAATGGGTTATTTTGGTCATTTCCTTATTGATGACTATTTTGTGACAAAAACTTAAAAACGACTATTTGAAAGAGTTGCCCTACAAATTAAGAAAATTTAAACAATAAGTAAATATATAATATAAAAAATGGAAAACTATATGAAACATCTATATGAAAAATGTATAGTTTTTTGTTTTTTTTCTAAAGAAATTACTATTCAAACAAACATACAATTTAGAATTTTGTTGTTGTTCAGAATACAACGTCCAAATGAATAACTATATAGTTAACATTTAAAAATCAAAATAGCCCCGTGCGTAGCGCGGGTTAACTTCTAGTACTATATATAGTAATGATTAAAATTTGTATGATTTGACATACTTAAAGATATATAATCTATTATTATATTTTTGATAGTAATTTTTTCAAAGAGATATGAAGTTGTTTATAAGACAATGTTTCTACTTTTTAATTTTTTATTTCATTTCATTTTTAGTTAAGAATAAATTAAATATTTAAAATATTTTTTTTTCATTTATTTGCATATCCTCCTCGGTGGTAACTTCTCGGGCAACTTTGCCGGCATAACGTCCTTGTTCTCCTCAAGGATCGTTTCGATGATTTGAGGGATGTACTCCACGTTATTGGGCACATCCTCTACCTTCATCATGGCCAAAAACGTGGGTTCACCCCTCTTCACCCCCTTGGTGAGTTGCATCGCCGATAGCTGCCTCATTCCATCGATGTTCTCTTCCAAGGCCGGAATCATGCACGGTGATCCCTTCTCGAGAATGCATACCGAGCCCAACGCAGGCATGTGTATGGCTGAGACTTGTCTCATGAAGTCCATACCCAAGACTACCTTGAAATCGTCCATGGGAATGACTGAGAAGTTCACCGGACCACTCCAGCTTCCCAGCTTCATCCCGACCCCTCGAGCTATACCATTGACGGGTTGAGCCCTTGCGTTCACCGTCTTCATCCAACCGTCCTTCTTGGACCACTTGACACCAAGTCTCACAGCTTCATCTAACGTCATGAAGTTGTGAGTAGCACCCGTGTCCACCATCACTCGGGTCGGCTTATCGTTGCTTCGAGCTTCCAT
>NW_013617569.1:31887-32154 GCF_000695525.1 Brassica oleracea var. oleracea | reverse complement strand
GACTTTTTCCTTGCCTCGAAGTCTTCCCGACGAGCACCCTTCTCAAAACTCCTTGAGTTGGATGGTCGGGCAGTATCCCGTCTCGCTCCCCCACCTTTGGCCATGCCCTGCTCCTTCTTCTTCGAGGACTCGGACGGACCAGAGGTACGGAAGTCAGTCAGCGACTCGGCCACCGCGATGGCTTCGTCCACCGTCTTGACTCCCCGACCCTGCAACTCTTGCTCCCCGACCCTGCAACTCTTGCTTGGCCCAAGATTGCAGTCCATC
>NW_013617569.1:27056-30496 GCF_000695525.1 Brassica oleracea var. oleracea | reverse complement strand
TCTATGTCCCTTGCTCGATCTCGGAATGCTTCATTCACCACCATAGCATGGCCGTGTCCGACAGGTAGGACGTCGCGGCCTTCACCTTCACATTCTCGGCCACCAGATTGAGATTGTCGAAGTATAGCTCCATCTGCCAAAGGAAATTCTCGACCTCCTTGGCATCCCGCACACAGTTGAACCGGTTTGGTTTCGTAAATTCAACCTTACCAATACTGGTTCCGCCAACGGCTTCAGCGTTCGCGCTTGCCCTCTTGACCAGCTTGATGTCTTCTTCCATCGCAGTAAAGAGTGTCTTCATCCCCTCGATGTCATCACGCAAAGCCTGCATGGATCCCGTCACCAGCTCCTCGAGACGAATGAACCGAGAGTCCAAGTCGGCAGCATTTTGCTTGACCTCCTCAAGCCCACCGAACACAACACTCTCCAGCTCGGTGACGGTATGCTTGACCCTTTCGAGCTTCTCACCAATCTCGCCCACAGCCACACCCAAAGCCTCCCGAGAAACACTCTTTTCCCGCTGGGTGCCAGCACGTGTGGACGTGGACTCCCTTCCACGCTCCTCCACGCCGGACTGCGAGCTCACTTCCTTTTGTTTATCTCCCTTAGCCATTTTCTTCACTCGGATAGAGTCTCCCCTTGTCTGGATCGTAACTCCGCTCTGATACCAACTGTCACGGATTGATTTCTTCACAGCAATCAGGACGTGCGGCCTTAGCAACTTTCACCCTTGTGGTTTGCTAAGTCAGCCTTTCGGACAAATCGATCACCACTTAGAGAGAGAGTATTGACGTTTTTAGAGAGAGGTCAGAGGTTATGGAAGTATTTTCTTATTGAAACTTGGTGAATGGATTTTATAATGAGGCTTTACCTCCTTATATACAAAATCTCCTCCTCAACGGACGGCTCAGATTAAACTGATCTAACGGCTCGGATTGTTTCTATCCTATGAAGTAACTTCACCATGAAGTACTTCCACTTTAAGCTACTTCCTTCCAAAGTATTCTACATATTTTTTATATTATTTTATGCTTAGATATTTTACAAAGACTTAAAGCTTAAGAAAATACTAAGTAAAGCGGGCTTGGGTCTTGTTTCGGCCCGGTCCGATTCATAACTGTTTTCATAGACGTTTTTGGGTTTCCAAAACGGGCCGTGACAGTGAGAAGTGATGTCGGCATTTTTGTCTCTCTTCCACGTAAATAGATTATGATAAGAAGTTGCGTATATTTTTACTTTTGGTGAACGTATATTGTAGTAGTATTTTTTATAAACTAATTATTATGGATTAACATATGAGAAGACTATTAGAAATAAAAGTCTTTGATCACTGCAAATTATCACCTACTGGTGGTAATGACTACTAATAGTTTTCACTTATAAAGTAAAATTTTTTAATAATAATTTTCTTGTAAACCATGATAATTATTTTTTCACTGACGGGAAAACTTAGATAACTACAAATCTATGTTTGCGTCATAATCTCATTTTGTAGTACACTATTTTTAAAAAGATTAAAAAATTTCTTACAAAATTATAGTATGTTATACTATTTTCAAAAAAAAAAATTCACTAGTTTTTTAAGAATGGAAAATTCATCGAATTCAAAACAGATTTAAACAAAATATTTTTATATAGTAGACCTTAAGGTCAATTTAAAATTTAAAATATTTATGTGGAAAATAATATGAATTTTAGAAAAGATATTTATATGTTGTTAATCATTACAAATCTTTTATAGGATCAAATATATTACAATGAAAAAAAAGATAAAGAGAAATTAGGTTCTATACACACACAAAAACCATAATTAGCTGAATGTTCCTTCACTGATTATATTTTCTAAATTCCAAAATTGACCATTTTTTCTAACTCTCTTTTCTTTCCTTTCCTAGCTCGTTCTTTTCTTTTTCTTCACCTTTTGGTGACTTCTCTTCGTATTCAATGAAACACTAATTATAATTCGGAAACCTTAATTTGTTCATCGTGAATTCTCAACTATCCTCTTCATTGATTGTCAAAAATCATCGTCAATTTCACCATCTCAAAAATAATGAGCTCCTAAATTGGCAATGTATATCTCTTCCACCATTATTTGATGCCTTTGTTTTCTTATGAGACTATTGTGGACGCAATCGAAGAATCAATTGTCTCTGTCACTCATTTAAATTAATACTCATTGATGAAAATGGAAGATTGTATGATGATGGGAAGAAGAAAGAGAATGGGTGGTGTGAGAAAAAGGGAAGAATGGTTTAGGTGACACATGGGTAATTTAGGAAGTGAAAGACAAAATCTACAGCAATTTACCATTAAGTTACGTCATGAGTAGTTGTCTAATATTACCACCATTCTTGTATATTTGGCAAATTGACTCTAAATCCTTAACAGCTGAAAGACATAAAATCAGGGCCGACACAAGTTTAATAAAGGTATCGGCACTGCCTCGCCTTTTTTGTTTTTCTTAAATAATTACTCCAAAATTTTCTTTTATGTCCCTGCACTAAGTATATGTTATACTAAGTGGCACATACTAAATAAAGCTCTTGATTGGTCCCTGCATAAAATAAAAATAATGTTTCTGACAAAATATAAAAAATTAGTATTTTGTATTATACTATTATATATATGGTCTTTGGTTTTAATTATACATTCATTTGACTTAAAACAGGTATACCAGACTTGGATCCGTATATTCACGAATGTGTAGATTTTGTATCAATCTAGTAAAAATTTAAATTTAAATGAAAATAAATAGTTGTGTTTCTGAAATAAAAATTAATATTCAGATTTGTGTAACATAGAACTAAAAATTATTTTAGAGCATTTTGTTGTTTTTTATATTTGCATAAAGTTTTATAAATATTTTAATGTTTGGTGATATATAGTTACTAATTGATATTAAATATAGATATTTAGATTTAAGTTTAATGGAATAAACATAGACATAAGAAGTTAATAAGACCAAACAAAATTTTAAAGATATTTATACTTCACTTTTATACATTTTAGTTTAATAAAATTTTAAAAATTGTAGTAATAGAATATGCATATGATCAAATCTTGTATATACTTATAACAAAAAAACTATCAAATCTAACCAATATATTTGAGAATCAAATTAAATAACAATTAATGAAACACTACAAGAAAACATATTTTTTTTTCGAGGGCAATATTCGTTGTAAATTCGTCGTAAATGGGGTTTTACGACGAATTAACATCGAAATACGTTTCGTTGTAAAACGTCCGTCGTAACGGAGATTTCGTCGTAAACGACTTGTTACGTTTACGACGACATAAATTCCTCGTAAAGAGCAGGGCAAGGTTACGTCGTAAACGAGACGTAAGTTTTCGTGGTAAACTCCACGTAACTGTTTCGATGTAAAGTAGACGTAAATACTTTCGTTGTAAAGAACACGTAAACATTTCGATGTAAA
>NW_013617569.1:6750-26028 GCF_000695525.1 Brassica oleracea var. oleracea | reverse complement strand
GTCTTGCTCCAGTTCGGATATGCCCCGTCGTAGTAACCCTTAATCGTCGCCGAAACGCTCTGGCTAACACGGTTGTTAGCCCCAAACCTGAAAAAGAACAATTTAACCGTTATAAAATAAAAATAATTTAAATTTTAATGTAATAAAAATTAATAACTTACCAATAAGTTCCTTAGGGTCTATCGGGGTCTAGAACGTCCAAACCCTCTCGTCCAGGCTAGGCAAGCAAATCCTCCACCGTATATCTCGCGAATGGAGCATATGAAAGCACACGCAAATGCGGATGAACTGCACCTTCTGAGACAGACTGAGGTGTAGCCGCTGGAGGAGGAGGTGGAGGCATCTGTGGTGGAAGAGGAGGACTCGAAGAAACTCTCTGAGAAGTCTGAGAGTCTGGAACTGCATCAGAAGACGATGGACCGGAAGAAGATGTATCGGAACCATCGCCAGACAACTGGGCATAAGTAGGTGCTCCTGGTTTCCTCCTAGGAGCCATCTAAAAAAAATTAAAATAAATTTAATCAATCACGACATAATTAAAAAATTATTTTATTACCTAACTAATCACCTAAACTATAGTATTTCGTCACCTAACTAATCACCTAAACTAATTACCTAACTAATCAACTAAACTAATTACCTAACTAATTAATCACCTAAACTAACTTTAAAAAAAATAGAAGAGGAAAGGGAGTGAACCTTAGAGGGAGAGCAAGGAGTTTGGGAGGAATGAACGAGGCAGCCTGGCTCTCGGCGTCTCAATATATAGAAAACGTTTCATCGTAAACGTGACGTAATATTACGACGAAGTTACCAGGCCCGCGTTTTTCCATTTATGACGAAGTTACCAGGCCCGCGTTTCTCTATTTACGACGAAATTACGTCGAATCGATTTACCAGGCCCGTACATTTACGACGAAGTTACCAGGCCCGTCTTTTTTCATTTACGACGAAATTACGTCGAATCGATTTACCAGGCTTTTCCGTTTACGACGAAGTTACCAGGCCCGTCTTTTACCATTTACGACACAATTACGTGGAATCGAGTTAACCATTTACGACGAAGTTACCATGTCCGTGTTATTTTTACAACGATTTTACAACGCTTAACCCTAAACACCGAGAATGAAATCCCTAAACCCCAAAGTCACATATCATCTAACATCATATCTTCTTCTAAACTACTTCTTGCTCTTTCTCCAACTTAAACTCTAAAACCCTAAAACTCCAAATAAATTTTAAAAACTAAAGAAATACATATTATATAAAACAACATTTGTTACACATACATTAAGATGGTAAAAAAACAATATTTCTTTAAACATACATTACAATAGAGAAATACAACATTTGTTACATATATTACATCACTCTAAATCGTTTTCGTTCTCATCAATATTACATCACTCTAAATCGTTTTCGTTCTCATCAATATTACATCACTCTAAATCGTTTTCGTTCTCATCAATATTACATCACTCTAAATCGTTTTCGTTCTCATCAATATTACATCACTCTAAATCGTTTTCGTTCTCATCAATATTACATCACTCTAAATCGTTTTCGTTCTCATCAATATTACATCACTCTAAATCGTTTTCGTTCTCATCAATATTACATCACTCTAAATCGTTTTCGTTCTCATCAATATTACATCACTCTAAATCGTTTTCGTTCTCATCAATATTACATCACTCTAAATCGTTTTCGTTCTCATCAATATTACATCACTCTAAATCGTTTTCGTTCTCATCAATATTACATCACTCTAAATCGTTTTCGTTCTCATCAATATTACATCACTCTAAATCGTTTTCGTTCTCATCAATATTACATCACTCTAAATCGTTTTCGTTCTCATCAATATTACATCACTCTAAATCGTTTTCGTTCTCATCAATATTACATCACTCTAAATCGTTTTCGTTCTCATCAATATTACATCACTCTAAATCGTTTTCGTTCTCATCAATATTACATCACTCTAAATCGTTTTCGTTCTCATCAATATTACATCACTCTAAATCGTTTTCGTTCTCATCAATATTACATCACTCTAAATCGTTTTCGTTCTCATCAATATTACATCACTCTAAATCGTTTTCGTTCTCATCAATATTACATCACTCTAAATCGTTTTCGTTCTCATCAATATTACATCACTCTAAATCGTTTTCGTTCTCATCAATATTACATCACTCTAAATCGTTTTCGTTCTCATCAATATTACATCACTCTAAATCGTTTTCGTTCTCATCAATATTACATCACTCTAAATCGTTTTCGTTCTCATCAATATTACATCACTCTAAATCGTTTTCGTTCTCATCAATATTACATCACTCTAAATCGTTTTCGTTCTCATCAATATTACATCACTCTAAATCGTTTTCGTTCTCATCAATATTACATCACTCTAAATCGTTTTCGTTCTCATCAATATTACATCACTCTAAATCGTTTTCGTTCTCATCAATATTACATCACTCTAAATCGTTTTCGTTCTCATCAATATTACATCACTCTAAATCGTTTTCGTTCTCATCAATATTACATCACTCTAAATCGTTTTCGTTCTCATCAATATTACATCACTCTAAATCGTTTTCGTTCTCATCAATATTACATCACTCTAAATCGTTTTCGTTCTCATCAATATTACATCACTCTAAATCGTTTTCGTTCTCATCAATATTACATCACTCTAAATCGTTTTCGTTCTCATCAATATTACATCACTCTAAATCGTTTTCGTTCTCATCAATATTACATCACTCTAAATCGTTTTCGTTCTCATCAATATTACATCACTCTAAATCGTTTTCGTTCTCATCAATATTACATCACTCTAAATCGTTTTCGTTCTCATCAATATTACATCACTCTAAATCGTTAGAAGATCCTTCCAATAGGGTAGCTCCCAAAATATACTCTTCTTATGCCAATTGTGAGAGACACCATACCCATCAGACATATTTCCAGGAACATGTCAATTTCCTCCAACCTTAATTGTTTCCTGAGCTCCGTAATAATTAATGTCTGCTTCGATCTGATGGCCAGTGAGATATGGAGGAGGACTGTCTCTGATAATTTTTTTTCTTGATGATAATTATATTCATTATGCAAATGATTCAGTTCTTCACTATGATGAGCATCCTCAAAATTATTATTATTACTACTAGCTTCATTTCCCCCATAACCCTCTCCATGTTGATACCAAATGTAGTACTGTGGTGTAAATCCTTTGTTTACTAAATGCTTCCATACAGTTTCACTACGTGCAAATTTTGAATTCTTGCATTTCCGACAGGAGCAGAACATCTTACCGCTTTCCTGCGTGATCGGTGTACAGCCCGTCTGGTGCATGAATCTCTCTAGCCCACTCAGAAATGCGTTCGTCACCCTCCCGTCGGAATATTTGTGCAAATACATCCAACTCCGTAACTCGTAAATACAACCGCCACCGGCCATTTTTTTCTTAGATTTTTTTTTGAAATTTTTTTTTTCTGATTTTTTTTTTCCGTTTGTGTGTTGTGAGGAAGGTAGTTGTGGGAAATGACATATATATATATAGAAATGTTCGAGTTGGGTAGTTGAAATATAACAACGGTTTTAAAAGGAATGTTTTACATGGATTTTACATGGTTTTAACATAATATTTACAACGACTTTACGACGAAATTAGGTAAGTTAAAGCACATTGAATACACGTTTTCACCTAAATATAACGGTAACATGTTTCGTTGTAATGTCGATGTAACGATTACGACGTATTTCTCATTCCACGTACTTTCGTCGTAAACTTATATGGACTTTACGACGAAAATATTTCCTCGTAAATTTACATGGAGTTTACGACGAAATTTGGTCTCCTCGTAACTGCATGATAAACACCATGTAAATTTACGAGGAAATATTTTCGTCGTAAATCTTCGTTGTTATGGAAATGTTTTCTTGTAGTGAAATATTTCCATTAAATATGGTTAGTAGCGGAAGTTGTTATAGTTTAATTGCTTTAGATAAAGTTTGAACGATATTTTGAAGTGCATAACTATCTTCCACGCATTTGTTTATAGGAAGGATGTTAAGATTTAATTTGTTATATGCCTAATTAAATGGTAGACTAGATTTTGAATATGAAATTTGAATAATATAATTTTTTTAATGATATATACATGATTTGTTAAATATTATTGGTAATGATAAAATGTTGTAGATTAAATTTTATAAAATATTCTTAAGAGGATATTTAAGTTCTTTTGGTGATACTTATAAAAAAATAGTGACGATAACAGGTTGAAGTGTTAAAATGGGTAAACCCGTCCCATTTAAATGCACCCTACTTAAATCTTGCTCCATTTAATATTTGAACCTGTTTATTCCTATTTAGTTTGAAAGTCTATTAGGATTTTTCATTTACATCCATAAATATAACATTGATTCATTTAAACCCATTTAGACCCATTTAAAAGTAAAAAATATAAAAAAATATTAGATAATATTGGAAAACAATTTTTTTAAAGAAATGAATTTTTTGAAAATAAATATTTTGGTTACCATAATATAAAAAGATAAAAAAGGGTAAATTATCATATATTTTGGTTACTCATATGAAAACTTAATCCTGTTATAATATAGACAAATTGTTAAATGATTACTTATGATCAAAGGTTAACATATCTTGGTTAAGGATAGTTTGTTCACAAATAATAGAATATCAATTTTTTAAAAATGTATAGCTATATCTAATCTATTAATTTATTGTCTTATTTTTTATATACCATTAACAAGTCACTGTTGGATCACTTAAAGAATTAGTTAATATGAGATATTTGATTATTTACACTAATAGTAAACAAACTATAAATTTGAATTTTTTTAATTATAACAAAATCTTTTGAGAAAGAATCTAACAAAATTTTGCTTAAAAAATGTAAATAAAATAACATATTAATTAATTCGTAATTAGTAATATAACATTGTAATAAATCAATTTTAACTAAAATTTTATTATAAAACAAGAAAATAAAAATTATATATTATTTCCAAAAACAATTCTATGACAATATTCTGTATTCTATAAAAATAGAAGTGCTATTTGAATTAAATATAACAATATTATATTAAATAACTAAATTAAATTTTTTTTTAAAAAATTGTTTCATTTAAATAAATTATCACTTATCATTAAAATAGGTTAAAATTCATATTATACAAAAATAAATTTATTAACATTCCTTAAACTTTTGTATCTACAAAAATATAATAGTATAAACCTTTAGTTCATATACTATTTAAAAATATGTTATTAGAAAACTATGAAATTTTAGTAATTCATTTAAAATACTAATGAAAAATCAAATATTAATTCTTATTTTTTAATTTTAGTTATAAGAAAATCTGTTGAGAAAAATTTAGAAAATATTACCAAAAATTCAAGTATATTTTATAAAATAATGTATTAATGTAGTAACAAGAACAAATTTAAAATTCATGTAATCTTCCAAACTGAAAAATAGTAGTGTAATTTTTCAAAATTTTCTTGACAAAATTACAATTTTGAAAATAAATATTCAAACTCAAAATGGTAATATTTCAAATTTTACAAAAGATAAAATCGTAGATAATAAAGAATAACTTTTTGTAATGCACCACAGAAAAACAAAGAGAAATTTGCCATTTATATATTTATCCACGTATGGTTGATTAATCTTGACTTAGGTTTTAGAGTTGAGGGGTGGGGTAGAGTTTTTCGAATGTGAAATTTAGGATTCTAATTAATATATAAATAAATACTTCAAATTTTTTAAAAAAAAATTAAAAATAGTTTCAAATATAATTTTCGATTTTCAAAAAGAAATTTTGAAAAAACAAATTCAAAAAAAATTTATAAAAAGTTCGAATTTGAAAAAGTATAATTCGCAAACATTGAAATTTTTTTTATTATTTATTTAAATAAATATTTATTATATATATAGAGATAACAAGTGTATAAGAGTTTTTTTGCAAATTAATGAAGAAGGTATTTTTGAAAATGTTCTTTTAGTGGTCATAAAGATGAATAATGTTACTATGAAAGTGATAAAAATGAAATTTCTCCAAAAACAAACTATATATATTGTAAAAATTAAAGCAATCTAATATTTTGATATCTTAATTAAAAATAAAAAGAAAACTTAATATCATAACATCCAAAAAAATATCATATATTAATAAAACTTACTAAAATAATATGATAGATGCTATTATATAAAAATTAACTAAAATAATAGGGAAATTGCCACAAATACCATATTCATAGTACCACTTTTCATGTTTAAACTAACCACTTTCACCATCATTTTTAATGAAGGGTAAAAAATACGTATACCCCTAGGGTTGTTAACTAATCTAGACTTCGGGTTTAGAGTTGAGGGGTGGGGTAGAGTTTTTGGATGTGAAATTTAGGTATCTAATAAATATATAAATAAATACTTTTAAAAATATATTTTTTTACAACAATAGTTTCAAACATAATTTTCGATTTTCAAAAAAAAATTCAAAAAAAAAACTTTATAAAAAGTTCGAATTTTGAAAAGTATAATTCGAAAACATAATTTTTTAATTTAAATAATTATTTATTATATATATAGAGAACAAATGTATAATAGTTTTTTTGCCACTTAATGAAAAAGAAATTTTTGATAATTTCTCTTTATTGGTGGTAAAAATGAATAATTCTATTATGAAAGTGGTAAACATAAAATTCTTCCAAAATAATAGGGCTATATTATTTAAAAAAAACAGTGTTTTTACTTATAAATTCCGTAAAATACTAGAATAATATATGTTAAAGTATATTTTTTTCAACACATGTAAATATAAATTATCTTAAACATATTTATTTTCTATAAAATAAATAAATAAATTTTAAAACTGTATTATAGGAAAATGTATAAATTAAAGAAAAACATATTTTGAAGGAAGATTATTTCATATTGCTATTCTATTGTATCTAACTCAAAAATATATTAGTAAGTAATAAAAATTAATAACAAAGTAAAATGTTATAAAAAACACTATATATTAATAATGTCGAATAAGAAATATACAAAATAATATTATAGAAATACACAATATATAATACTAAAATAGAAATTATATATTTTAAACATTTGTAATTATATCAAATACATTTATAAAATGAAAAAAAATATCCGTACGGACGTTCGAGGTTAAAATCCAGTTATATTTATAATATTGGTGGGTTGAATATTTTGAACCAAGTAAACTATCCTAACTTAACATTAGTTTTGTAAGCAAATTTTGATATAGTATGTTTGAACTACGAAATCTGTGTTATATTTTCGTATTATTTAGTTTCAAAGTATTATTTAAATATAGTGATATGTAGCATATTAATAATATTGTAAACGCTATTATATTTCAAAAATAAATGCATACATGTCCGACTAATCTATAAAATTTTGGAGATATGCCTTGCTTCATATTACAGATGCCACACATATATTTCGTCTGAGTAATATCACTTAGTTTGTCCAATATTATGGTATTAAGTGTTTTTACTTTGTATTTAATAACTCATTAAAAATCGCAAGGAACAAAAATCTGTTAATATATATTTTGTATTAGTTTGAATAGATATCTTTGTTGTTGCATTTTATGTGTTCCAATTATATCCTTAATGGAATGTCTAAAAATTAACTAAATTCTAATAGCACAAAAGTAATATTCTAAAGGAAAGATAGGGGGAAAATTAAAAAAAAAAAATTCTATTTTAATTGTATTGATTGTTTTTTTCTCTAAATTTTCATTGATAACCGGGAATCCAAGCGAGAACATACAAACTTAGAGATTGCAGTACACAGCAGCTGCAACTCAGTAAGCAACCGAGCTTACATCCAAAAAATTAGCAAATGCACGATAAAACAACATCCATAACCAAGCCCAAAAAATAGGACAACAATCAGAGGTTGCGGCTTTCATTGACGAAGAACTCAAACAGCTAAGGAGGGTGGCCATTCTGGACATAAGATCTCATCAAGCCCTGTTTAGTCACACTTTAAGCAGTGAAAGTTGCCCCTCTGTTTGTTTCGCTCTCCACCACCAATAACTGATAGTCATCTATTCAGTCCCTTCCACGCTCGATCTCTTCAATTTAATGCAGGAAGGAGGGCCAAACTTGGGGCCTTTCCACAGCTTCAAACAATTCCGCAAACTCACCCGCCACCACAACGTTAGAGATCCTCTGACTTCCCATACTCTCAAGAGTCCAAAGTATCACCACAAACCTAGCATCATCAATAGAACATACATTGCTACAAGCTCTTCTACGGTGACATATGACTACTCCCCTTTCATTGCGTAGCACCCATCCTCCACCTGCTAATCTGGTGGATTTGTTCCGAGTCACTCCCACTTTACACATCGTCCAACCTGTCAATGGAGGCTTCCATTTAGCTCTGCCCTTCTTTGGCTTAACCTGCATCTCAAGCTGAAGATTTTTCTCAACAATTTGGGCCTCAAACCATTCCTTTGTTTCGTGTTTCGGTCGTAGCAAGATGTTTGAGGGGTTCGGAAGAACGCTCTTGAACAATAAGTCATTCCTATCTTTCCAAATAATCCATAAGACCCAAGGCCAAGTTCTAAGTGACCTATTGTCCTCCATTCGATCTTGCTTCATACCTAATAAGTAAATGATATTTTCAAAGATCGAGCTTTGATTAAACCCAACCCGGGGATTAGGGATACCAGAAATTGCCCATACTTGTCTTGCTGTCGTACACGCAAACAGAATGTGATTAATTGATTCCCCTTGCTCTCCACAAATTTGACATCTATTATCCATCTTCATACCTCTTGATTCCATCAAAGCCGTAACAGGCAGATCCCCATTAAGAACTTTCCATAAGAAGACTCTGCTCTTTGGCAAGGTGGGGACTTTCCAAACCTTCTCCTTTAGTATGTTCACCGACGGCTGATTGAAAGCCTCAGGCTGAGCCAATTTAGTTTTCTCCGAGAAGGCAAGTTGATACGCAGATTTCACAGTAAATTGACCACTCCGAGTCAGATTCTATACCTTAAAATCCTCCTTAGATAATATTGGTTGATTCCTTAGCATATACTCAGTGTCAGAGGGGACAAACACTTCATTAAGAGCCTCTTCATTCCATTTGCGAGTCGATGGATCTATTAGCGAGAAAGCCATCAAGTTGACATCAAAACTAACATTTTTAATCCACGGAGATCCCAAGCCTTCAACCGGATCAGCAATACATTTATCAATCCAGACTCTGGTATGAAGCCCATTGCCTACCTTATGTCTGAGACCTTTCAGCAAGAGCTCTCTCCCATACAGCAAGCTTCGCCACGCATAAGAGGGCATGGCCCCTAAGGAAGCAGATAAGAATTCACCATCTGGAAAGTACCTGCTCTTCAGGAAGTTAGCCAGTAGACAATCAGCACGAGAGATCACCTTCCACGCTTGTTTAGCAAGCATTGCCTGATTAAAGGCTTCAAGGTCTCTAAAGCCCAGTCCACCTTGATCTTTAGGTAAGCAAAGCCTTTCCCAGAGACCCAGTGAATTTTCCTATGGTGATCCTCATCTCCCCACCAGAAGGCCACTAACATGCTAGATAACTTGGCAATGATCGTTTTGGGCAGCCTGAAACACGACATAGCAAGGTCGAGAGAGACGATCTTGTTGATTTGATCAATACTTCCTTGCCTCCTTGTGACAGGTGCTGATAGTACCACACATCTAGTCTCCCTTGGGTATGGTCCTTGAGATAAGAGAAGAGATCCACTTTACTACCCGAGAAACACTAAGGCAAACCCAGATACTTGCTTGCACCTCCCTGATTCATGATTCCTAGGATATCTTGAGTGGCTCCCTTTGAATCACTTTCTACATTATCACCAAAGGATATCGATGATTTTTCCAGGTTAATGTTTTGACCGGTAGCTTCGCCATAAAACTTCAGTATTCTCTGTAGGGCTGAGGCTTGCCTCTCAGAAGCGTGGCAGGGGAATAAGTTGTCATTAGCAAACAAGAGATGTGTGATCGCCGGCCCCACTTCTGAGAACCTCATTCCATTGATTAGATCATTTCTCTCCGCAACATTGAGTTAATGAGTCAGTCCCTCCGTGCATAAGACAAACAAGAAGGGCGATAGAGGATCACCTAGATGAATGCCTCTTTGTGGTTTAATCAATCCAAACGGTTGGTCGTTGATTAGAATTACGAAACTCACAGAGGTTACACACATCATTACCAGCTCGACCTACCTCAAACTGAATCCAAAAGCAATCATCAAATTCCTGAGATAGCTCCACTCAACTCGATCATACGCCTTTTAACAGCCATGAACTCCTCCGCGATTGACTGATGCGTTTTCAAGCCGTGTACTGATTCGTGAGCAATGACAATGCTATCAGAGATGAGCCTGTCTTTAACAAACACTGATTGATTGAACGAGACAATGTCATGCAGAAACGGTTGGAGCCTTCTAACCATAATCTTTGAGACCGCTTTATACATAACAGAACAAAGACTGATAGGCCTCAATCCTTCATAAGCTCTGGATCAACGACTTTAGGCAGTAGACAGAGATAGGTGAAATTCAATTGAGACAGGAGCAACCCTGTAACAAACACATCCTGAAACTCCTTGGTCACTTGGTCTCCAATAACATCCCAAAACATATTATAAATACAATAAATTATACTTAAAACTAGGCTTCGCGTACTCCCCGAATACTCCCCGATTTTTTTATAACTCGTTAGGCCTACACTCGCCGTCCGACTAGCGCCTAGCGTAGTTTCGAACAAGGATAATTATGTTGTATTGTTGCCGTGTTTTTACATGGTTTTTGATTTCCCAATATTTGTATTATAATGTGTTTGAGGTTGTTGTTTTGGTTTTGTGAATCATTTTCATTGTTATAGGAGAGGGGTATATCTGGTGGTGTTTATTTGATATTTGTTTGTTTGAAATAATGGTCATTCTTCCAAATTTTATAGTTATTTTTACTTCGTTAAATTTATGTTCCCAAATAAAATAATTTTTGTAAATTAAATTGGTGTGAATTTTGCAAACCTATACATGTTTTTATTAGCTTTAACGGGTAGACAAATAATAAAGATATGGCTTGTAAAAATGTTGGGGCTGGTAGCCCAATGCATAAATAAACGATAGTGAAGGGTTCGTGGTCAACTTGCCGCTTTTGTGTAGCTCTCAATTGTTTATGATAATGATAGTTGACCGGAGGATCTAGCTTTTCGGTAAAATTCATAGTATAATATATATTATGGAACGTGTGGGTCTACCAGATTAGGTATCATAGTGATTAAAACGGGGAACGTTTGTGTATTCATTTTCAAATAAATGTGAGAGGGTTTTCATTTTCGTTAGTTATAAAATCATAAGTTCCCATATGATTCAGTCATCCATATTTGTTTAAAAAATTTTAAAACGGTAGAGGATCCCAAATGAGTTTTCAAGTGAGAAATCTTGACTGTTCAAAACGCAGACAATAACAAAAAGATGCAAAGTTTTTCTTTACCATTTGATAAAGATTATGATATTTAGTTTAAGCACACACATTTACTTAGTGGCTGCATGTTTCCTTTGTCTCTTACTTTATAGATAAGTTTCTTATAATTAATAAATGATCATCTTTTTGGGAATGATCATGCGGCCAGAGGAGAAGAAACTGAACCAAAAGAGACTGATAGAAAGAAATATCAGAAGAGAGTGGTATATCGTTTAAGCTCTGAGCCATTCAAAATTTTAAAACGGTAAAGGGTCCTAAATTAGTTTCCAAGTGAGAAATCTAGAATGATCAAAACGCAGATGATGATGCTGTGTTAACTTATCCTGTGCTTCTTTATTAACATGTTTTAAAGGATGGAGTAAACAACACGTTGAAATATATTATAATCTCGTCATTAACGCTTCAAGACAAACACAAAATGATAAATAGTTGCAGAAAATTCAAAACAAAAACAAAGCTTCAAGGTATCGAAACAAAGAGTCATTTTAAAAACGGTAGAATGAAAGTGGAGTTGACGGGCTGATTGAGTTAACACGGCCATTTTACTAACGGCGGCTCTTGCACGTTTTCTCCACTTCCTCAATCCCTGGTGGGGTTGCTGTGTCACCACCCATGCCTAGCTTCGGCGCAACAACAGCCTCGCTGGATGATGCTCTTGACAATCCACCTTCCCCTTAACTGAGTGGAAGCAATTTGTTGGTGACTTTCAGCGATATAATTAGTCAATTACGCAGGTGTTAAATAAAATCAAGAATAAGTGAAGCTGATCATCACAAAGATTAACCCACCATAGCCTGATTGTTAATGATGAGATCTTCAGTGATAGTTGATCATACAGTGAAGGTATGGTGAAATTGAAAAGTGTGACACGAATTTGAAAAAAAAACTCCTTCCTAGCAAGCTCTCCAAGGCAGCTTGGTAGCTCCTCATCTCCACCGTTTGGTATCTGTAGTAGTTTAGTATTTTCAGTGTGTCGAGAGTAAACGTAGCCATTTAAAACATATTTTAAATGTATTCCTATAGACAAAAAATACCTCCTCAAGCGCAAGAACAACAGCTTCTTGCTTGGTCAGCTTTGTCATCTCCTTATCGAAGACTACAAACATAGCCCTATCTTTTCCATCATCCATAGGAAGCTCAATCCAGAACCTTAAAAGAGAGTATTCCAAGGGTTATTGAGTATTAAAATGATGGTTTGGTTTTTAGTAAATTGTATAGGATAAACAACGCAAACCTGATAACACTGGTGACGTGGGAAATCCTGATTGTTGCACAGGAGGGAAATCCACAGGAGGGAAATCCAGATTTCTCCAACTTCCTGTTGCATCATGGAATTCTGCAGTGATGGACAGTAGTGACTGGCAAGACCGGCAAGGATGAAGCCGTGAATCATATCTTGTACATATTTGTGCATTTGCAACTTCAAAATTTCTGCTGTCTGATGCAGGACATAACCATCAGTCTTCTAACCACACCCACACACTAAAGGACAAGTGCCAGAGGCTGCATCAAGTAAAGCAAAGTTCTACACATCAAATAGCTGTTTTGAGAGAAGGAAAGAGAATACAATATCTCACGTCCCAACAACATTAGTGATTCTTTCGATTGCCCATTCTCGAATCTGTGAAGCTTCCAAGTACATATCAAGTTCTGTCTGAGTCCTGAAAAACAGTACACAAAAAGGCTGAGACTAATGCCATCAACTGGAAAAAATATTTTCAAGTTCAGTAACAGAAACAAAAACAATAAGAAAACAAAGTTACCAGTATAAAATCGAGTACGGTTCTCTCGGAAGAGCAGAGATATAGTCAAACCATCAAGAATCTTTCTGAAGACTCGCTTCACTTATAAGATAAGTAGCTATCAAAGGCCAATCCGGAACTTCATCACGTTTCATCAATCCACCAGCCTCACCATTGGTCCACACCTAAACCCATGAAAGGAATCTCAAGCGCATAACTTTATTGCAAGTTTAGATAAAAGTTCAACGCTTTTAAACTTACAGAATCGTCACTGATGAGGAGAGAAGCTCTCCTTTTCTTAGGTTCTGAGACGCGAGGAGTTCTCTCTTTCCGATGTCGACTCTGTCGATAGCCATTTTCTGCAAGGGGAGGCCTGAATCGGAGAGCCGTCTCTGAAGAGAAGTTGCGTTCTCGACTGTATATATCTCGCAGCCCCATGATATGTCCGGGACATCCTCCATGGATCGTTTTGTGGTCTAACTGGCCGAAACAGAGCAGTGGATTCCGAGACGGCATCGGGACGCTGGAAGAGGTGGGAAAGAGAAGGTTGGAGGTTGGGTACGGAGACGGCGATGTCGACCTTTCCATTTGCAAATCATTAGGTTTGCAGATCAAGATAAGCGTAGACGGCGAGCTTGAATGGGGAAGAAAGATAAGAATGAAGCCCTAATTGATTCAAGCATAAAACGCAGGTTTCGACTTAATTATGGAACCAAATGTGGAGAACCCAAATCAGACCAAATGCCAAAACTTTACGACCAAGACAAACCGGACAGAACAATTGATTCAAGCATAGAACGCAGGTTTCGACTTAATTATGGAACCAAATGTGGAGAACCCAAATCAGACCAAATGCCAAAACTTTACGACCAAGACAAACCGGACAGAACGTGGAGCCCACAAATAAAAAATAAGAATCTGATGTTTCGCCTCAGAAAAAAGAGAAATGTCTCATTATATTATAGATTCTAATAAACATCGTGTGGTAGTTTCTAGTACATAATGCATAAGAGCACCATTAGTGTTTGGTATCTCCAGAAAGAGAACGTAACAATTAAAATATTAATATTTGAGTATAATTTAATTAATTACTAAATTTTAAATCAGAAAGATAAATCAAATCAGTAATTTAGTAACATGTGGAAGAAGCATAGTAACATGGGAAAGAATCGATTTTTTAGGAACGATCGTTTCTGCTTCTCTCTCTCCCTTTTCCAATTATTTTTATTTTTTAAATCTGTAGAAACGGTACAACATACATGTGATGTGCATGCTCTAAGTTCCTTTGGTAAACACCTTAATATGATTAGTTTTAAAATCTCCTAAATTTACTTTATGGATGACTCATCAATCCCACCCTGACCAGGCACATTAAACTCATGGACGTTCCACTTGTTAGGCACTTGTTGTGAATGTGGGAATATTTTACTCTTTCATTTGGGATGATGAGATTTTTAATCTCGAATTGAATTTAACTTTATAATCGATAATATACCCAATTTAGGTCACTAAAATATGGACCTTCTTTATATCTCATCAGGTTTCTTGTAAATTTAAGTAACCAGAAAAAGTTCCACAAGGATTCCAACCACGAGTGGAGACCAAATAGTCTTGCTGAGAAAACTCTCCTAGACCCATGTTTTGAGGCAAGGTGTTTGTTTGAGTCTAAAGGGTAAAACATGAAAGGGACTACCCTCGCTTTTTTCTAGTAAGGAAAGTTTCCACTGGTTCCTTCCCATTAACCTCTTGGAAACCCTATCATATGCCCCAAAAAGCATCTTCTAGCTGCCTCTTCAACATAGTTTGAATTTCAAATCTCAAATCTCAAATCAAACCAGTAATTTAGTAACATGTGGAAGAAGCAGAGTAACATGGGAAAGAATCGATTTTTTTGGAACGATCGTTTCTGCTTCTCTCTCTCCCTTTTCCAATTATTTTTTTTTTTATTTTTTTTTACAGCAAACAACATTCACAGACTTATATAGACTCTGTAAACCAAAGTGGTAACTCTGAATCCATGTGTACGACGAAAGACGGTTGTTGCCGAGCACTACGTGCCAAACTATCCGCCCTAGTGTTCTCTGTCCTAGGTACATGAACAATATCTGAGTTGACGAAACTTTTTCTCAAAAGCTTAATATCTTCCAGGTAGCTTTCAAATGCTGGTCATTCCTCTGGTTCCGAAACCATCTTCACCAATTGAGAACAATCCGTTGCAAACGTAACCTGAAACTGTCTTAAATTTCTCATGCATTCCATTGCCCAAATCAATGCCTCCATCTCCGAATGGAGCGGTGAAAAACATGCTCTTACATTCCTTGCCCCTAGTAAACCATCACACCTGGTAATGTACTGATCCAACCTTGCCCTGAAAATAGATCATTATCTTTCCATGAACCATCTGTGAAGCATCATCTTCCTGTGGTTCCTAAGTTAGGCCTGACTTGTACTTCCTGAGCACACCTGTTGTTACTAACCTGTGCCTCAGCCCAAAGTGTGGATTCTACTTCTGCTAGTCGAAGTGTTTCCCTGGGATCAATATCAAGATTACTGAATATTTTATTATTCCGACCCTTCCAAATGTACCATAATATCCATGCAAACTGATGATCCTCCATCTTTGGATTAACTCTCCAAAATATATGGTCCATATTAGCAAAAAGAGAGCCAATAGGGAAAAAGTTCGGGTTTGATGGGATTTTAGATAGTGCCCAGACTTGACGAGCTGGGGGACATTCAAAAAACACATGGTTTATTGATTCCTCTGTATCGCCACACCGTGCACAGCAAGTATATCCTTGTATTCCTCTTGCCCTTAGATTTTTCGTTACCGCTATACAACCTGATATCAATTGCCATAAAAAAATGCTTTAATTTTGGAGGACACTTCACTTTCCAACAAAAAGCTTTGAGTATATCAACATTGGGCCCATAGAATTCTGGTGGTTGTTCCTTGTCAGGATAAATCCTTTCCACTTGATACCCTGATTGTACCGTGTATTTCCCCATTCTTGGTGAAATGCCATCACGTCCTATCCTCCATCCGATTTCTACTTAATGGTATACTTTCAATTATTTTTGCATCGTGTGGATCCACCAAGTTCCTAATTGCCTGTAAATTCCATGTTCGGGATTCCGTATTAATGAGAGAATCCACTGTGAGTTCCGGGTAACTATTATGAAGATTTTTGTTAAATGGTCTCGGGCGATTGGATGGGAGCCAGAGATCATTCCATACTGAAATAGATGATCTTGTTCCAACCCTTTTAATTAGTCATTTACAAACCAGAGATCTAGCAGAAGTAATACTCCTCCAGCCATATGACGGGGAATATGAGCGAATCGGATCCAGGGGTGAAGCATTCCTGTAATACCGTTCTTTAAAAACTCGAGAAAAAAGAGAATTTGGCTTCTTGATCAGCCGCCACAATTGCTTCCCAAGCATTTCCGTATTAAAATCAGTCAAATCCTTTAAACCTAACCCACCATTATCCTTATGGACACACAATTTATCCCATGATTTCCAATGCATACCTCTTGTACTGCCTCTAGGACTCCACCAAAACTGCGCAACAACACCCGTTAGCTTCTTCACAGTCGTTTTCGGTAACCGATACACAGACATCACATGGTTTGGCAGAGCCGTAACCACCGATTTAATAATCACCTTCTTGCCACCCTTAATATAAAATCTAGAAGTCCATCCATTAACCCTATTATTTAACCGATCTTGTACGAAGCCAAACACTTGTACCTTAGAACCTCCTAGGCTTTCTGGCAGGCCTAAATAAGATCTCATTCCACCTAAATTCTGAATTCCCAAAAGATCCCTCAATTCTTGACGACTATCTTCATCGATCTTGTGTCCAAATTGAATTAAGGATTTCTGGAAATTAATTTGTTGTCCAGAGACGGTCTCATATTCCTTTAGAATCCTAAGTATAGTTTGACACTCTTCCTTGTTTTCCTTACAGAAGAACAAGCTATCATCTGCGAATAGCAAATGAGAGATTGCAGGGCAAGCTCTTGCCACTTTCATACCAGTTAATTGTTTCATCTGCTCCACCTTTTTGATATTTGAAATTAACGCCTCCGTACACATGATAAATAAATAAGGGGACAAAGGATCCCCTTGACGTAATCCCCGCTGGGGAATAATAAGACCTCGTGGCTGCCCATTGAGAAGCACTCTATATTGAACCGAAGAGACACACTCTCGCATTAATTTGATCCTATGAGGATCAAAACCCATTTGTGTAGGAGAGCCTCGATAAAATTCCACTCTATCCGATCATATGCCTTACTCATATATGTTTTTATTGCCATAAACTTATTTTGACAAGACTTATTAGCTTTCAAACCATGAAACATTTCCTGTGCGATAAGAATATTATCTGAAATTAACCTTCCTGCCACAAAAGCCGATTGTGTCTCTAAAATTAGTCTGGGAAGACAACCTTTCAGCCATTGACACAAAACCTTCGAAATTATTTTATAGCCCACATTACAAAGACTTATCGGTCTCAGTTCCGTCATCCTTGTCGGTCTCTCTACTTTTGGTATCATACAAATATTAGTTATATTCAACCTTGGATCCAATTCGCCTGTTACCAAAAAATTATTCACCAGCTCAACCACATCCTTTTTAATGACATGCCAGGAATGCTGAAAAAAGAGAATTGTCATTCCGTCCGGTCCTGGCGCTTTCTCTGGATGCATCATAAATAATGCTTGTCTCACCTCTTCCTCCGTAGCTACCCTCAATAGCCTTTGATTCATCTGAGGAGAAATTGATGATCCTATCTCCTCCAGGAAACTATCAAATTCCGTAGGATTAGTAGAATTAAACAAACCATCAAAATAATCTACCGCCACCTTCTCAACACCGTTTTCATCTGTGATCCAATTACCCGCTTCATCATGGAGGCCCACTATTTTATTTCTAATCCGCCTTTGCTTTGTCAGAGCATGATAAAACTTGGTATTCAGATTCCCGAATGAGTACCACATATTTCGGTTCTTCTGATGCCAATACTCCTCCTCATCCTTATAGGCCTCCTGTAATTTCCTGGAAATCTCAAGAATATCCTCTTGGGTTCTATTGTTATCTGTTTGTACATCTTCCAAAGCTTGTTGAAGATTATGTATATTTTCCTTCCCATAAGGTTGATTGTCTTTCCGCCATGAAGATATTTCATGTCGACAATTATTAATTTTGGTAATGAAATCCCTTGATTGGCCCTCCTGATTTTCTGTCCACCCCGACACAATTGATTCCATAAGCCCCTCCTGACCTATCCATCGCTTATCAAACCTGAACTGTCCTATTTTTTTCCTTAATAATTTCTCTTCCAGAAAAGCAATCACCGGTCGATGATCCGATCCCAGCATCCTCAAATACTATGTATAAGAAAATGGGAAGAGTGTATGTCATTCCTCATTAGCCAAGGCTCTATCCAGTCTACATCTGACCGTTACAGCTCCTTTCCCTTTACCTCTACGTCCTTGCCAGGACATTTTATTACCACGAGTTGGAAATTCAAATAGTCCACTATTCCTTATCATATTGTTGAAAGGAATAAAGGAAGTCGCACATCTTAGAGATCCCCCATCCTTTTCATGATTCCCAGTAATCTCATTTAGATCTCCTATAACAAACCAGGGCTCCGATCTAGCTAAACTATCGGGTTAACCCTTCCCATGCATGGTCTCTTAAGCTTTGATCCGGCTCTCCATATACAAAAGTAAGGAATACTTGTTTCCCATTGGCCACCGCCTCGACATCTATCATTCTATTGCTAGAATATAAAATTTTAACTTGGTACTCATTATTATAAAAAAGGTCTAAACCACCACTTCTCCCAATTGAATCCACCGTAACCAGACTATCGTAACCAAAATGTGATTGAAACCCTTGTACAAATCCAAAATCCTGTTTCGTTTCTGATAAAAACAAAAATTCTGGTTTATGTTTATGCCAT
>NW_013617569.1:2758-6133 GCF_000695525.1 Brassica oleracea var. oleracea | reverse complement strand
GCCAGTAATAGGCCACCACACACAACCATGATTCCAAACCAAAAAAGCCAAGCCCTCTCCGCAATGTAAAACGGTTACATATACACCAAGAGACCACCATAAACTCAAGAAACCAGTATTATTCCAAGTCTTATTAAGAACCAAAAGAAACATAACAACTCCAACTTCCTTCACTCTCTTAAAACCAACTAAGTCACCAATAGTAAAGAAAAGTATTAAAAGAAATAAAAGACCACCCCCGTAAACCAATTCCGTCTCGCGTAGACTCCCTGTAAATAAACCTTGATTCACATTCTTAGAACTTAAGATGCACCGGTTTTGGGTTTGAAGGACCCTTGCTCCGGTGGTTTGCCACTATCACCATGACGAGTTCCCACCTTGGCTGCTACTCTTTTGCGTGGGGAGACCAGCGCACTTGTCATACATGTGATGTGCATGCTCTAAGTTCCTTTGGTAAACACCTTAATATGATTAGTTTTAAAATCTCCTAAATTTACTTTATGGATGACTCATCAATCCCACCCTGACCAGGCACATTAAACTCATGGACGTTCCACTTGTTAGGCACTTGTTGTGAATGTGGGAATATTTTACTCTTTCATTTGGGATGATGAGATTTTTAATCTCGAATTGAATTTAACTTTATAATCGATAATATACCCAATTTAGGTCACTAAAATATGGACCTTCTTTATATCTCATCAGGTTTCTTGTAAATTTAAGTAACCAGAAAAAGTTCCACAAGGATTCCAACCACGAGTGGAGACCAAATAGTCTTGCTGAGAAAACTCTCCTAGACCCATGTTTTGAGGCAAGGTGTTTGCTTGAGTCTAAAGGGTAAAACATGAAAGGGACTACCCTCGATTTTTCCTAGTAAGGAAAGTATCCACTGGTTCCTTCCCATTAACCTCTTGGAAACCCTATTATATGCCCCAAAAAGCATCCTCTAGCTGCCTCTTCAACATAGTTTGAATTTCAAATCTCAAATCTGACGCTGTTTCACTTTCTAGCAACATGAATCTGCAACAACACCCTCTTTGTTGATCGACATTTGTTCACCAGGCTTCCCTCTCGCAAGATTGCAAGCCACATCTTCGTTTTTCTTTGCTTTCCACTTCGTTTCAGTGACATCAGCAAGCAAATCTGCAAGGAGTCGACTAGTAACTCCTCCAGCAAGGTTTTTTCTTGCCACTACTTGCAGACCGGTTGGAAACGTACTTCATTTTTGGTTTCAATGGCTCCTAGGCTCACAAAAACAGAAAAAGGAAAAAGCAAATGAGTGAAGGCCACGACAATAACTTTGTGAGAATCAAGGCACCAGCTCTGAATAACTCAACATTCATAAGAGACAACGCGCTTACCCTTATAGGAAGGCTCACTAAACCACATGAACAGAAGATGTGAGCTCTCATTCCACCTCTTCCGTGCAAATGGAATTTTTAAGGTAGAGCTGTCGGTTCAGATCTGGAAAACATTTGTTTCCAGTGTAGATTTGACAAAGAAATCTGAGAAAAGTGTTAGATAATAGACCGTACCATTTCTCCTACTGGATGGTCATCCTCCAGTGGTGGGAACCGATCATCTCCCCCTCTTTTCCCTCCATGAATCCTTTCTGGATCAAAATCAAAGTTTTACCCCTCCTCTATTGGCACGAAGACATGATTTGCAGAGTAGGCCAAGAATTGGGTACCTTGGACAACCATGAGCTGACAACATCAAGGATTAGAGTACAAGTGAATGGCTTAAAGTCTCTAGTGAAAGAATCGACTGTGGAGTTTGACTCGGGTGAAGAAAGTGTTATTACCCTGGAGTAAGAGAGACTTGAATTACACTGCTCATTTTGTTTCTCACTTCTTTATCTGAGGAAAAACTGTCCGAAAAAAAAGATGAGGAAACATCCAAAACACTGTTGGTAAGGTCAAGAGAAGAGGAAGAGCTAAACAAACCTTTACCTCCGAGATCTCCCCATGAGATTAGCATAAGACCCCCAAAAACTACATTTCAAACTCCCTAAGATCTTCTTCGGAGGATTACCAACTTCGTAAAGTTCTGGTGGTGTAAACTCTGCCAACATCTCGTTCCAGAAAATATTTGATAGACACGGAAACTCTTTCGGGGAAAGAGTAAGCACCAAGCAAACTCATAATCCACCACCAGAGAAATCTGCGAACCAAGGAGAAACCTCAAAACCGATATGAAAAAGCAAATCAGTCTCAAAAAGAACTCAGACTTAAGCTTCACATCTCTACTCTAAGAAGAGAGAGGGTATCAGAAGACCATCACAGAGAGGTAGATACCTCTTTCCTCAATGGAGCTCAGGCCAATGGAGGCCAAAACAGGTCTCGGAAACGGAGGACATCCCTGTCACCGTCGATCCAAAAGAATCCTGCAATAGAGGAAACAAATCAGATGGATCCTTTGCGGGAGAGAACTAGTGTACCTCAAGTGCTCTCAAAAGAGGCAGTTATAGAAAAACTACACGAAGTTACGAGGCAGTACCCAAGTTTCCCTGACCCTGTTAGAGCAGCAGCTCGGAGGCAGAGAGTTCTACGGAGATGCAAATATTTTAATGGAAGAAGCAACAACTTCAATAATGGGTGCAGCAGCAAAGCAGCCGACTTTGCCATGGCAACTAAGTGCTTCTGATAGTAAACCTATCACTCCTCCTCCAATCAATGAATATCCTCTACATGCCTGGCTCTTCCTTGTCCCCTTGGTCATTTACAGCCCTCTAGCTAGGAGAGAAGAGGATTATGGATTGGAATCAAAGTTTAGTGACGATCCTCCTTATGTGGACCAAGCGACCCTTAATGAAGAAAGAGAAAGATCAAAGTTACAATTGGTCATTGTGTGAACCGAAATTCGCACTGTCGATTTACGTTTAAATTAGGAAACTAGGAAAACCCTAATTTCCCAGAGGTCCCGGATCTCTGCGAGAGCCAACGGCAAGTGACCAAATATATACGGAAATCATGAAAAGATAATAAACGAGTTTAGAGAAAACAGTAGATCATATTTCGAGTCCGCGTGAGAGCGTTGCGATCATTACAAGAGATCATAAAAGCTTTGGCCGCAAAGGCTGTCAGCGAGTTACCTAGTTCTAGCGGCCTAAAAGCTCAAAACTAGTTGACTCGCAGCTCGATAACAAAAGACGAAGAAAATACATAAAAGGTTTTTGATTGAATTCGGACTGAACCTTATGAAAGGCTGCCTACGTACCCCTTTCGAGGATCAAGCCGAACGTAGTTCAAGAGTGAACCAAGAGATTGAACTGCTTGTGCACGTTCGTCTCGTAATCGGGTGCCAGTCATGGAAACAGAGCATGTCGAGAATAATGCCTCAGAGTTTCTAAGTGCCGAGAGTTCTGAGTCTAAA
>NW_013617569.1:0-1235 GCF_000695525.1 Brassica oleracea var. oleracea | reverse complement strand
GCTTGAAATGTTCGCGGGCTTGAAGATGTTTCGCGATGTTGCATGGGATTAGTCTTAGCCCTGTGTTTGGGAAACATTCAGGTTTGACTACGGATGTTCGCAGCCAGAATTGTTGTTCCTGTTTGGATTTGATTTGCGATCGAGGAGTTAGGACCAAGGGGTCGCGTAAATTTGTCCCCGGAAAGAGGCATCCTCCTATACCGTGCTTTGTGTGGTGTTGGCCTTCCGAGATTTCTTTCGTGTCTATTTGAGGATGTTCTGTATAGCTATAGGAGCTCTCTTACGAGTTTTCCTTACATGCCGCATTTTACGAGTAAAACACAGCGGGCTTAAAGTGAATCGTAGTATATGGAACTTGGTCGATTTTTGACAAGTGGAACCTTTCCGTTAACTGTTTGGTTGTTAGGACTGAATTTTGTTATGATGAATTTACCGTATGATTCCCATTTTTGGGTGATACGATAATTGTTTGTGTAATCGTTACTTGGCATTTCAAGACAAATTCCGGATTACCGTTTAGCCGTCAAGTTATTGGAGCGGTGGTCACTTTGTTTTGGTTTTGCATGAAGGTTGTGCTCTTTCCGAGGGAGATAAAGCCTAAGAAGCTCGATACAGAACCCATTCGGAGTCAGTTGCGGGGTGATTTCCTGCTCGGACGTGACCAAGCGGAATGAGAGCGGATGCCAGTGAGTCGCGGGGCTAAAGAATGAGACCTTTCAGATCGTGGTGCGAGGAAGTAAAGTTTATATTGGTCGTCCAATGTCGGATCATACATCTTGGTTTTTTGCTATAAGGAAAGTACTTTTTCGTAAAACATATTACATTTACTTTCGAAAGTTACTTCGTATGACATGATCTGATTATACGAAGGATTTTTTGCGTAAGTAACGGGCGACCGGGTTTTACGAATTTATTAAATTTACGCGACATATGGAGATGTCAAAATAACGATGTTTCCGCAGATTTTTGAGAAACGTTTTCGCTTTTGTTTTTATTCTTTGGTGAAAGTTTCTCTGAGTCACTCATGGAGTTTTACCAAAGGTTATTTCACCGAGATCTAGTCGCGAAACGTTTTTGCAGGTTTCTTGAATGAATCAGTTAAACATCGATAGACTTAGTCGACGAGCAGGGAGGACGTGTTCTCTTTGTCGTATATTCTGTTACTTTTGTTCTTGATTTTGCTTTGTAGCAAATGTTTTTGATGTTTTTCCGTGAGTCGGTTGGTTCAACAGAAA
>NW_013617568.1:34704-40699 GCF_000695525.1 Brassica oleracea var. oleracea | reverse complement strand
TTCACTCTGCTAGCAAGGAAATATGAATGATCTACACTAAAACATCCCTAGCTCTAACCTAATCACCCTTAATTTCCCTAACCCTAACTAACCTAATCACCCTTAATCTCCCTAACCCATGAATTCAAAGGGGGATTGCTCACTAATCTCCATGATTCCTCTTAAATCCATGTTGGATTTCAGATTAATCATGTAGAGAAACACAAAGAAAATAGATATAAGAACACATAATTTCAATAACAAAACTGATCAATTGATTCAAGAGATGACTTTCCAAAGGTTTTTGGTCGTTTTTCTTAAGAACAAAGATGATCCGCCCCCTGGTGGCTTACCGAGTATTAAAACATAGGTTTAGAAAATAAAAACGTGCATCATGAAATGACCAAAAAGCCCTTGAGAAATCATAAGTTCGAGCAGAAATAAGACGCGGAGCGACCTCCGCTCGTCCCCCCTAGTAGTCGCTCCATGCTTCGGGAGCGACCTCGCTGTGTCGCTGCGAGAGGTCGCTCCGGACCCGTTCTCGCGTTTCCGAGTGATGAAAACGCGAGCGACCTCCGCTCGTCGCTCCGAATAGTCGCTCCGTGCTTCGGGAGTGACCTCGCAGTGATCAAAATGCACATGAGTGAATGGATAAAACATTAGAAATATGCAAGATATCAAAATATCGTACTAACCAGGGCCGTGCCTGAGTAAAAGTCAATCAAACATATGCTTGGGGTCTTGAAAAATTATATAAATATTAAGGGTCAAATCCTAACAGAAATAACTAAGTGACTAGGTTGGTAATGTACTAATTAGAAGTATATAAGGTATCCAGTTCGATTTTTCCCCGTAACATTTTAAATTCTCATAGTTTTGGGGGGAACAAATTAATAATTGGGCTTTAGGGTCTAAAATTCTCAGGCACAGCCCTGGTACTAACGTTCTATTGGGATAAGAGACATGCAATGCATCCAGAAGAATGTGTAATCAGTGTAACCCGTGGGCATATACTGCATATGATACCTCTCACATTTTTCATGCAATTATCATAAACAAAAATATTAATATTTAGGGACTTAATCGGTCAAAAGATCTACGAAGAGATCACATGCATGTTTTATCATTTGAATGAAACTAACTTTAACTAAACTCGTACCTCCCAAATTTCTTCTTAACAAACCTTTTTATTTTCTTCCTTGAGTCTCATACCTCATTTCGGTTCCCTTTTCCAACAAGTGTCTTACTAAACCGAATGAAACCAAAACTTATAACCTGATGAGCTGGTTTTTTGTTGTGTCACGTCACAACTATAAAAGAGATAGAATATTTTCAGAATTTCTATTTTTTATTGGGTAATCGAGTGCATTTATTTGGGATCAAGAATACACCAGTAAGATCGATATCTAGTCATCGTATCTTGAACCAGTTGATGAGAGCTATATTATTCAAGGTATGCGCTCTGTGCAAAATAGTTTTAACCATGTGAATGTTTACAGTAACTTTGAATACTAAAGACGCACACACCGACATCTTAAAGCTGTCATTATCGCAAAACACTACACCAAACCTTAACATGTTTACTGTTGTTCTTATTATTTCACGTGCACCTTTTAACATGTTCTCCTTCAGGTCCTGGCTTCTACGGGGTCAGTTTCCAGTTTGGTCCACATCAATCTTGGATGATAAATTACACTTAACATATTGGAAAGGTTGTTTAACAAGTAGCCATCTACTTGCTTGGTCTCACTATTTTCAGAATTTCTAGCTTGTCAAAAGGTTTTAGCGTTCTTTTGCAGAACAAGGCCTAACTATCAAGAAACAAGAAGAGTCGAGAGGGAACAGAGATTGGGCTTTTGGATGGAATATTAGACCACCGTTATCCTAGAAACCCCAAATCTACTGAATTTCTAGCTTGTCAAAAGGTTTTTCTTAATTTTTTTTTTTTTTTTTTTTTTTTACTTTTTCGAATTTAAAAATAAAAATTAAAAATGAATCAATCGCGGGCCGCCACGTGTCAATAGAGTCTGTGAACAGTGTAAGAAACCCTTAAGGACCGACTACTATTTGGTAGTTTTGGTAACCAGTTTCTTAAAAAAAAGTGGATCATACGCGGAATCCACACGCTAAGAATCTCTCTAGTATCCTATGCTCTGATATATGCCCAAACCGACCCGATAGGTAGATAAGAAAATAATTTCGGTACGGACTAATTATTTCTAAGTTCACATGGTATAGGGTTCTTGGATCTGTGGACAAGAAACAGTAATGTTGACCAAACAAATATACACTCAAGTATGAATCTGTGGATCACATTCACACCGAGTTGGAAATACAGTGGTTAATTGGGAATGAACAATATACTTGCCACTTGGTGTATACGAATGATCCCAAAGCTGTATTATTAACCAAACTTTCGTGCTAGATTTTGCAAATCAGAACCAAGATTGTGAACAGAGGAGGTGTGGCTGCTGTTCTCTAGTCTCTTCCTTTACCTTTGGACTCTTCTAAAAGACAATTTTCTTGTGATTATTATTTTTGGTCGCAAATAGACGCTTTCAAAAGAAAGTCTTCGCAGTAGCGCTGGGAAAAAAACCCGGATCCAAAAAACAGAACCGAACCCGATCCAAAAAAGTAGTAGCGAATCCAAACCGAAATTAATTAAATATCCGAACGGGTTCAAAATTTTGGTATCTAAAAAACCGAAACCGAACCCGACCCGAACCGAAATATCTCGGATACCCGAATGTAACCGAAATTGATTTATATACCTACATATATTACTTATTTTTAGATTTAATATATATTAAAAACATACAAAATATATAAGATACTTTTAAGTTGTCTAAAATACTTGAAAATATACATAAATAGTCAAAAGTAAATGTGTAAAATAGCTAAAATATATTCAAAACACCAAAATACTTGAAATATCTATTGATTTTCTATCCAAATATTCAAATCAAACCAATTTATATGTTAATTTTAGGTATTTTGACCTATATTATACAAATATATATGTAATATATTATTTTGTTTTATATATTTTGAGAAATTTTAAGCATATAATGAATATTAAAATTTTAAAAATAATTTAAATGGGTTATCCGAACCCGAATTGAACCCGCAAAGATCCAAACCAAATCCGAACCGAAATTTAAAAATATCCGAATGGGATTGAAATCTTTAAATCCGAAAACCCGAATAGATCCAAACCGGACTCGAATGGGTATCCGAACGCCCACCCCTACTTTGCAGTTTGCATAACAAAGTAATTTCGGATAAAATAAATAAAGAGAAAGGAGACACATGTTGTTCTGCAGCTTTTTCCAGTACAAAAGCATCGCAGAAGAAGCTCCTATAATTTGAAGATATTTTTACAAAAGCAGATATTGTTTGTTTTTTTTTTTGTTTTTATACAAATATTTATGTTTATTTGATGAAAATCGTTATGTTAACATCTATAATCACATTTTCATGTATAAATCATCTTAGTTGATTAGTTGTGAAAATTGAGTAACGACTGTATTAATTTATAAAATATTATACGATTTTCCTAAGTCCCTGCATGAGTATGAAAATAATATTAAACTCACGCAGACATATTTTACCTTTTAATTTGTTACAAAACACTTGCTTTATTTGAGACGGAAAAAACACCAAACGTAAAAACCAAAACGAGTATAATCGAACATCCCTAGCGTTTGTTGTAACAATTCAATGTCATGCATTGCATTAATCACTAAAATGATGTACATCTTAATTTCATTGAATTTACTTATATGCTAGATGTATGCGTAAAGGTATTATTTATTCTCTTAACACTGGATTGATATTAACAATGAGAATATAGAGGTAGGATGCATCAGGGATAAATGTGTAACACCCCAAAATCAGCCCATTTAAAATTTTTAAAGGCTAATGGGTTCTCTACAGCCAAACTAGAAAACCCTAGGGTTTTCCCTTTCTCTTCCCCTTATAAAAGCAAGCCTCCACTTCTTTTTCTCTCTTCAGAAATCTAGAAGCGAAGCCCTGTAGAGAATTCTCGGAGACCGAAAGCCCTAGCCGTCTCTCTTCTCTCTCTTCGCCGCGTCTCTCCCTTCTCTCTCTCTCTTCGCCGCGCCACCTTCTCTCCTCTCTCTCCTCGCCGCGAGCAGCCGCGAGTGGTGGTGGTGGTCGTGTGGCGTCTCGGATCTCAACTCTCACTTCTCTCGCCTCTCATTCTCAGATCCAGATCCAGATCTAGGCTAAGGTGAGGTGTTCTACCCAGATCTCTTTCATGCTCTTTTATATTGTTGAATGGGTTGCTAGGATTGATTAGATCCTGTTTGTGGTTAGGATGATAGATCATATTGCATCAGGACTCTCATACTGATTAAGAACTTTACACGAACGGGTTTAATGATGATTGATGATTGACTGATTGTTTGATTGGTTGAAGATCTGTGGTTTGTGATTGAGAGCTAGGATGGTTAGAAAGAAATGAACGTAGGATCATAAGAGAAATGTTAACCGGTCTGGTTAGATGAATGATAGGATATCTATGAATGATTGTTAAATGGATTGAGTGTGACACCGAGAACCGAATTGGGTGAATTGAGTGATGACTGAGTTCATTACAGTGCTTGATTTGTGAAATGAAACTTAGTAACTAGCTAATAGGTTGCATCGAACTGAGTGTAGTGACTAGACGGTTCTCGTTTCACATTGAGCCGTATAGAGGCTCATGGGGGAGACTGGTCTAGAATCACTTCACCGAGTATTAATACTCACCCCTCTTTTTTTTCCTCTTCTTTTTGCAGAACTATAAGTGGAAATGTCAATGGTAAGAAAGGGAACGCACCTGAAACTTATGGGACCAGAAATGGGGCACACAGAGATGTCGGGAAAGTAGACATGTGTGTCCTAAACCCCGTGCCCAGGAACCCCGGTTGGAAATGGGGAAGGGGCGGCTGTTTCAATTGGTATCAGAGCCAGGTTAAGGTCACTTAATACTAACTTAAGGGATCAGCGTTTCCGATATTGCCCATTTCCCTTATGGTTCTGATAGACCGTCATAGCTAACGTTGAAGAAAAATTCGAACAGCTCAGAGTCTCCGTCAAGATCAGGTCCACAAAAAGTCCTCGTACCGCAGTGTAGTGGAGTTTCAGAGATTCAGGAATGGGTAACAAGGAGTGTAAGGCAAGTATACAGAGGGATTAGTCGCCTAGCACGGCAAGTTAAGGGGGAATGGAAAGTCAGACCTACGAGCGGAAGGAAACGTCTCGCCGGCGACACCGCCCCACACCGGGCTGGGAAGGCCGGGGGGGAGAGAGACGGACGTAAGGCCGAGGCATGCGCAGCTTCACGGAGGAATTAGACTCTGCAAAGAAATGGACTCCTGGCATTCCGATATGACAGTCAAACTCGTTTCCACATATATATATATAAAAAAAAATATATATGGGCGCGGGTCCCACAACCATGGCGTGGGCCCGCCAGTGAGGAAGAGGCGGACCAGGGCGGCCAAGGGACTACTGGCGAGACAGTAGGAGAAAGCCGATTTCACATTGTGAGAACTAAGCTAAGGATCATCTTGGGGTAAAAAGGATGACGGAGAGTTATCTTGGAGCAGAATGCGAAATGCTAATAAGGATATGGGATCTTCATAGGGTAAAAAGGGACGATAAGAACCACACCGTGGATGAGATTTCATGGAATGCTGAAGCAGCACTAGTTTTGAGAAATGATTGAAAAACTGCCATCTCTGCATGACTACTATTCCATTCTGATCAGGTCTTTGTTTTTACGCTGCAGGATGTCTTCACCAGTGCATCACGAGCTCGGAGAAAGACGCATGCGCTATGGACCAAAAGGGACAAGGGCGTACGCCCGCAAGCCCTACTGTGACGCTTGGGGTGACATGGTACCTGCACTCTTCCCAGACAAAAAAGAAATGGAGTTCGCGGAGCAGCCGAACGGCCCCATCCAGGAGACGACCGTGAGGCGTCGGGTTTTGATGCCCCATTTTCAGCG
>NW_013617568.1:0-34540 GCF_000695525.1 Brassica oleracea var. oleracea | reverse complement strand
AGCCGATTACAGGCGATTGTACCAGGGTCAGGGGTCTTTCCAGTTTGCGCCTGAAGTTGACATGACACCGGCCACAAAGGGCCGAAGGCGCCCAAGGACGACGGGGCCGACCAGGGAAGGTCCGGGACCGATCAGGATGGAGGACAGTGTACCAACGAGGAAACGTGGGCTTCCAAGGAAGATTCCGAGCATTGATGCAGAGAGCCTGGGGAACATAAATGGAGTATGTCGGTGTGGAACAATGATGCAAGCCAGGCAGGGACCGCACTCAGTCTGGGAGTACACAGAGGAATTCCTGGAGTCAGCCAAAAGATGCAAGCCCAAGACAGCGGAGGATTGGTGCCAGTGGTACAAGGCAGGACTCTGCGAAGAAATTCGGGGAAAGCTGATTGGTGTGTTGGAACCATGGGAATTCACCTTGGTGAACCGGATGGCCGGTCAGGCAATGGAGGCTGAACGGACACTTACTCGTCGGGTCGTCGCCATCTCGAGCTCTGAGGAGGACGAAGAGGTGGAAGAGGATCCATCGAAGGACTCAGAGTGGGAAGAGGAGTCGGTGTCGTCGACGGGGAGTGGCCGCGTGACTGGTCCTAAGCCGGAAGGGGAGCAGAAGTCTCCAGTTCGAAGTGGCTAGTTGTGATTCCTGAATCAGCTAGTAAGAGTAGGACACGGTTTTCTTCATTTCCTATTGTTCTTTTTAGCTTTCATTTCTTGTTATAAGGATATTCGCGGATTTTGGATATACCTTGGAACCTATTTGTTTGTTGTAGTCCTACTCCATTTCATTTATTAAATTCATTGTTGGTTTTAAATGATCTTGAGCAAGTAGGACGCCTATTTCGTGCTTCCCTTGATTGTGTTTGGAAACTCACCCTAGTTTTGGGATGTTAAGTTTGAACTAATGATTTGGAATTCGGGACGAATTCCGAATAAGAGGGGGAGAATTGTAACACCCCAAAACCAGCCCATTTAAAAATTTTAAAGGTTAATGGATTCTCTACAGCCCAACTAGAAAACCCTAGGGTTTTCCCTTTCTCTTCCCCTTATAAAAGCAAGCCTCCACTTCTTTTTCTCTCATCAGAAATCTAGAAGCGAAGCCCTGTAGAGAATTCCCTGAGACCGAAAGCCCTAGCCGTCTCTCTTCTCTCTCTTCGCCGCGTCTCTCCCTTCTCTCTCTCTCTTCGCCGCGCCTCCTTCTCTCCTCTCTCTCCTCGCCGCGAGCAGCCGCGAGTGGTGGTGGTGGTCGTGTGGCGTCTCGGATCTCAACTCTCACTTCTCTCGCCTCTCATTCTCAGATCCAGATCCAGATCTAGGCTAAGGTGAGGTGTTCTATTCCAGATCTTGTTCATGATCTTTTATATTGTTGAATGAGGAATTAGGATGGTTTAGATCCTGATTGATGTTAGGTTGATAGATCATACTGCATAAGAATACTCATACTGATTAAGGACAGTAAATGGACTGTTTATGTTAATTGAATGATGAATGCTTGATTGGTAAATGATCTATGCGTGGTTGTGTTTGAATGCTAGGATGCTTAGAAGGAATTAAAAGTAGGCTAATAGTGAACTTAACCGGACTGATTAGATGAATGATTGGACATCCGTGAGTGGTTGTGAACTGAATTGAGTGTGACACCGAGAACGGGTGGCGTCTAAAAAGGAAAGTATGAAAGAGTCTAAAGATTAAGGAAAAAGGAAAGAAGAATGAATGATTGGTAAAATTAACCGGGGAGGGTGGGCCATAGCGTTCGAAAATGGTGGAGATGCGGGGCCATAGCATCCGATAAAAATGGCAGGGTAAGAATAGAGGCGCCGGTAAGATTGAGTCACGCCGAGTCTTGGCGGGAAGGGGTCGTAATACACTGCAAAGGCGGTCCGTACCCGAGGAACTGGGCGACGGGCCTACCAGGGCAGGCGACTTCACAGGAAGCAGCAAGAATAGGGGAGGAATGGTCCGCTTGAGCTGTGTAGGTCCTAGAGTTCTAGGATGACTGGAGTCTTAATTGGTGAACCGAATTGGGTGAATTGAGTGATGACTGAGTTCATTACAATGCTTGATTTGTGAAATGAAACTTAGTAACTAGCTAATAGGTTGCATCGAACTGAGTGTAGTGACTAGACGGTTCTCGTTTCGCATTGAGCCGTATAGAGGCTCATGGGGGAGGCTGGTCTAGAATCGCTTCACTGAGTATTAATACTCACCCCTCTTTTTTTTCCTCTTCCTTGTGCAGAACTATAAGTGGAAATGTCAATGGTAAAAAAGGAAACGCACCTGAAACTCATGGGACCAGAAACGGGACACATAGAGATGTCGGGAAAGTAGACATGTGTGTCCTAAACCCCGTGCCCAGGAACCTCGGTTGGAAATGGGGAAGGGGCGGGTGTTTCAAAATGTATTTACTCTTCGCTTTATATATGTTGTTTACTTATTGTGAGTGTATAATATATCTGAAGCACATTCAAAACTCGCCAATTCCAAAACAATAGGAGGATATGTTAAACCTTCACATAATTCTTGAGAGGGGCCTGGTACGATTCTACGACACGTAAACCAATCAAATTTAGACAGCGTTTATATATTACAAACCCCTAAAAGTATATAATGTTTGTGTTGATACGGATCAGTGGACTTGGTCCAAGGGATAGTATGTCCCTTGCTTCTTCTTTTTTCTTTGTTATTACATGAAACATGGCAGGTCGTCTCTTTTAATCGCAAGGTTATTGCATGTTGGTTTGTCCTTGAGATTCGTCCTAAACCGAAGTTGGCGGCTAGTTATTTGCACTGCTGGTTAATCACAAGGTTTGCGGTTTCGTACCGGTGAAATTGAATATTTCGCAGTGTACTTGTAGATCTATGTACCGGTAGATATATTTTTCTTAATCAATGTGCGATTTGAATGATGTGATTTATGTGTACCGAATTCACATGTCTTAGGGAAAAACGTTAGCTAACATTTTTAGGTCTATGACCCGACCCATGTATAAGCGAAGTTCAAAACGATTCATATCCAAACACTGAACACTGGTACAATTTTTGGCAAATGACAAATAAATTTAGATGAAGCAAATGTTCAGTAAAACCAGGGATGGAACAGAGCACGTGTTGATTTGAACAACAAAAGAGGGCCGGTCCTTATACAAATAAACATACTATTGAAAGATGTTTTATCTTGAAAAAGATCTAGCTATGAAAATAACCATAAGTGGCTAAACACAGCAGAGGCACACTGTGTCTTCCACTCTTACCGATACCCTAACACTCTATGTAACGTATAGTTCAGTCTCTTTTTCAGGCAAATACTAAAGTCTCTGCATCCCCTTGATTTGGTAGTGAATCATTTACCGACGTAGGTGTACTGTGTAAATCCTTTTAAAAATATTTTTTTAAAGGAACATATCATCCTTGTGATCTTAAGATCTCGATTAACCCAGGTATTTTAACTGGGGTTTTTAGTTTCGGGTAAGAGACGGTTCTTAGCTAAAATATAAGAAAAACTAATAACTGTCTCTTAAATACTCTATCTGTTCCTGAAAGTAGGATTTTCTAGATTTATTTTTTGTTCCAAAATGATAGATTTTCTAAAATTTTAAGGCATTTTTAGTAGTTAATGTTGAAAAATTGTATACTTTTAAGAAACATTAATTAAAAATATTTGAATTGGTTTAATACTATTGGTTGATATTTATTGAAAAAAATATAGTAAAATAAATAATAAATTCAATTGTAAAAAGTTAATTGTTTTCTTAATATGCATGAATACTCTAGAAATTTTTTCTCTCGGGAACAGAAAGAGTAAGAGATATAAGAGCATGTTTAACCCTAGGATCCCATTAGGTTTCTTAATAACTATTTAATCAATAAATTATAGTTAAAAATTGAGTTAAAAATCACCTGATTTTTGAGCTCCAACGGTGATTTCTTAATGTGGGGTTCTTGCAATCAAACTCCATCGTCTTCATCTAATTCTCAAAATCTTCAATCTCCTATCAAAACATACACAGATCAACCATGAACACACACGTAAACAATCAAAAGACCGACACAAACGAGAGATGAGAAACCTTGACAGCGCTATTAACGGCGTGAGTCGCGGCGAGCCACTGATCCGTCTGTTTGCCGAACCGCGCCACCGTGACCGCCAGAGATCTTATCTCCACCTCGATCCGTTTCTCGTTGATGAAACACTCCTCCACGTTGGTTGTTTCGATCGGTCCTCGATCCTTCGTATGTGACGGAGAAGACGAAGTGGAGAAAAGAAAATAGAAAAAAAAATATACTTTCTCTTTTGTGCTGACACGTGAGTTTTGAAACCCTCTAATAATCGGTCACCAAATTCTTTATTTAAGGATCGGTAATACATCTTTTCTTTTGTTTTCATTTAATTAAATCACTTATTAACCTTAACAAACCCATTAAAGATCAGAGATAAACATGGTCTAAGGACATGATTAACCCCAGTCTTTTAGCCGGAGTTCTTAACTCATGATTTGACATTATTATTATTTTTTTTTACACTTTTCGGCTAAGAAACGGCTCTTATATCTTTTATTTAAGAGACGGTTCTTAGCTTTTCTTAGTTAAAATCTAAGAAAAACTAAGAACCGTCTCTTATCTGAAGCTAACAACTCCAATTAAGAGACCAGGGTTAATCATGCTCTTTGAGCACTTCCAATGGGGGTTCTTCCCATTGGAGTTCTTAAAATATGTATTATGTATAGATCTATCTATATATATAAAGAAATGTTCGCCTCTCTCCCGTGAAGCCACGTCATCAAGTCGTGCGTTATGGGACTGACACGTGTCCCATTTTATATTTGGAACCAAAATAAATGAATGCAGTCAGGGGTAATCAAATCCAGCACCTCTAGCACTGGTAATTTCTCTTAGAACCACTAGGCCGAAATCACTTTTTATAAATATGTGGCCGCGAAAATACTTATTATCGTGTCGGCTGGAAGCCCATGATTCTTCTGCTTGTGGCCAGGGCCGACACTGAACTGACGTCAAGATGAAGATCGTGAAGTTAAAAACTTTGCTCCAAACAGTTTTGCAATGTTTCCAACCTTTATAACTTGATGCATATAATATATATAAAAATACATTTGTTGTACACGTTTTTATTAGTTTTGCTTTTAAAAAAAGATATTTACAGTTATAAATGTTTTGTGCCAGTGAAGTAATGGTTGAAAAACCTCTATACATATGTCATTTTAAAATAACACTCAACTTCTATATATAATCAATACATATGTCCATGTTATATTATAGAATAAATACTTTCTCTTTTAAAAATATAGAAAACAGTTTTTGTAGTTTACAAGCAAATGTTGTAGAGCAAGTATGCATTATACAAAATAATATATATTTAAAATCCATACGCAAAAACATAAAAGTTGTTATAGGCCTCTTTCTAACACATGCACACTCCACTATGAATAAGAATTAAAAAGAAAAAACAGTATTGTCATCAAACTTTATCACAAATCCACATTTGTACATCTATAATTATGAGTTGGACAATTAGTTAATTTGATACAATATCAAAGCAAGAATAATCGAAAAACAACTATACCACCGCATACTAATAAGTAACACATAACCTATAACCAAATTTTTGAATCTTAAAACAAATTTCAACTCGAACATTTAGTGAATATCAAATTAACTAATATCCCGTCCGTAGGGCGGGCCGACCCTAGTATATATATATATATATGTATGTATATATTACATAGGTATAAGTATTTGTGGGATCCACCATTTTTGTGGAACCCCATAGGCAAAAGCTCTTAAAATCCCTCGTTGGAGGTGGTGTTAGTTTAAAAACTCTAATGGAAAGAACCGATTCTTATCTTTTTTAGTTAAAAATTAAAAAACAGTTTCTTAACTTTCGCTAGGAACTCTATCCTAAGAATCCCGGCTTAATCGTGCCCTTAGTTTCTAAAGTCTTGAAACAATAATTGCATGCATGAGATCTGTTACGACACATGTGTAGGTATCCTTATCCATTCTAGCTCTTAAACTATATATACTTATGATAATTAATTTCTTAAGAAATAGACATTTTATAACATACTATTATATACTCCCTCCGTTACATTAAAATAGATTTTTTTTTTTGAAGTTTGTTTCACAAATATGTATTTTTATGTTTTCTATGAAAAAAATATAAATTTCGAAAAAATTAATTGATTTTATTGAATTACTATTGGTTAAAAGTTATTGAAAATTGAAAATTACAGAAAACGATATATTTATTATGGTAGTTTAATATGTTTTCTTAACATATATAAAAATACTAAAAAATCTATCTTTAAAAAGAGTATTAAACATCTTTATTTTATTTATAAAAGTGATTCATTAGATAAAAAGACCATTTTTTTTTTGAGAAAGGACTTTGGCTGAAAAGCCGATTAAAAACTATTTTTTACAAAAAGCTATATAAAATGTTTAACACTAACTTACACATGCAAAATTGCAAACAAAACCAGTATATTTTTTTTCAAACCAAAAGGTCCAAAACTGAATTAAAATCTACTTCGTATCATCACCCTTAATCATCTGGTGAACGAAGATGATATACTATTTAGTATTTTATTCTTAAACAAGAATCCAAACTATATAGTAATCTAACAAAGTCCAAACAAGTAGTAGTAATAGTTTGCTAGATTTGTTGATATGATAGCGAATATAATTGTAGAGAAGTAGTTGCTATGGGTTGAGGATAAGTGTAACAGTACTTAGTTGCAAACCACTCATTTAACAACACGTTGTCTTTCTTGAGTGTACCGTTGAAACTTGAAAGTAATTTCTCCCACTTGCATCTCCTCAACGTGAGGCAATCATATCCATGCCGCAGTACTACTATGCACCCAATGACCCAAAATGGCCAATCCATTTTAATATTTCTTTTCTTTATTTGAACACTGGATGTAGATGTAAATTAATCTTTACGTGGAATTAGTAGAAACTTTACATATATATATATATATATATAACCATAATTAATTTTTTTTTAAGCATTTTATGATTCTAATTTTGTAATTGCGTTGTCACCGCTACTTGATTTTTTTTTTCTTTGCAAAATAACCGCTACTTGATTTGATCAGTTGAAATTATACGTCCCTTATACCATGCACGTTACTTAGGCATAATAGTGACATAATACCCAATAAAACTAAGAAAATACGATATTGAAAGAAAACTATTGTACTAGGACCTTGGATAAATTCACTACATATACCCATTTTCAAAATATACACAAGTTTGCACTAGCATCAACGTATATATATATATATTTTTTATCAACGTATATATATATATATATATATATATATATATATATTTTTTTTTTTTGCTTTATCAACGTATATATTTGTATATACATTTTCACAATATCAAACACTGAACATATATATGATATGAATAGATATGGTTTGCTTCACGATAGATATTTGGAAGAAGTTTCAGTAGTTTTGAGTTATTATTTTTCGCAAAACCAAGTCACACAAATTGTAAAAAAATATTTCTGATCTGAATAAATTTAACAGTCATTAAAAAAAAAAAATGAACTGATGATAATATCACGTTCGCCGAGAGAGAAGAAGCGTCCAATTTTAGGCGGTCATCAAACTCTTGTCAATTTGACCAAAGAACTAAAAGTTATTTGTCCTTTTAGAATTTTTTTTTTCTGTTTCCACGTTTATCATATATCATATAAGAACAAGCTAAATCAACTCGACGTGACCTATTAAACCATAATTTTGGGTTTACTGTATACTGTGTATACAATAAATCATGTTCTAATAAAGATTATACTTTTTCGGATTCAACTCATTTTTCTCAGTCTTTATTCAAAGTACAGAAATTCAGAACATAAAAACAAACATGGCTAATTATTTAGAACAGAAATAAACATTTTATTAATTTTTGGTTTTTGCATTTGATAGGCATAAACGTGATTAACGTCTTCGAGCTGCAGTTTCTCTCTGGGCGTTAAAGAAGACAGCAGCGACAGGAAGACCAAGATCATACTCGATCGCAAATTTTCGAGTGTTGAAGTTATCTCTCGAAGGAATGTTTGGGAAGATAACACGTCTTTGCTTCTGCTTGAACAGAACAAACACGAACCTGTGTATCCCTATGCTAGGCCTTGGCAACTCATAGCTCACCACCTCTTTTCCTATTATTTCAATTCAAATGTCTTTAATGAATATGTGAAATTATTTTACTAAAGTATTATGTATCGCAAAATTCATGACAAGTCCGTACCAAATGTAGCATCGGTTGTACCGGGGATGTTTGTTACTATCCTGTTTAAACATTTACAAGAAAAAAAAACATTTACAAGAATTAATTTCTTTATCTTTCTACTAAAAAGTTTAGGGAAATCCCCGTGTTGTGATGGAAGAGATTTTGACCAAAATAACTCAAGTTCATATAAAATCAGTCGAGAGACAAAAAACAAAAACATCATTAGGGTTGAAAATTCTAATGAAATACATATTGAATATTGGCCCAAAATGAAACGACAAACGAAAATGATCGTACCAATGCAGGTGCTCTTTTAGAAAGGGGTCACTAGGACCTGGAACATCAGGGTCTATCATCACCTGTTTTCGATTAAGTTGTGTTTACCATCAATAAAAAATTTAAAGTAATAATGATAAAATTTAAATAACAGCATCATGTTATTTACAAAACATGTAAAAAATTTAAGATAAAAAGAAAGAGACTTTTATATGTTTTGACCATAAACAATCAGCGTTCCAACATTAGTGATGATTTCAGAAT
Source organism: Brassica oleracea var. oleracea (assembly GCF_000695525.1). Classification (NCBI taxonomy): domain Eukaryota; kingdom Viridiplantae; phylum Streptophyta; class Magnoliopsida; order Brassicales; family Brassicaceae; genus Brassica; species Brassica oleracea. The sequence continues at coordinate 25,744 of NW_013617568.1, read as the reverse complement.
AATCTTAATAAATGCATATATACCAAGGTGAAGAAGGATCTGAGATCACCACCATGGATCTCAACCCTAGGCTTGGAGGAGACAGAGGAAGGAAAAAGCTCATGGCTGTTGGAGACTTGCTTCATGTTGTAGCTCACATTCATTTTAATTGTTGGAGTGAAGAAATCGAGAACATCTCCTACCACTCTTCCCATTATCAATGGCTCTATCACTCTTTCTCCCATATTCTCCGTTTTTAACTTATTAAGTTTCTTTCTGCTTCTAACTAATTGTGGGATTTAAAGTGAGCTACGGGAGAGATTTGTAGTGGTGTGGGTTAACAAAGATGACCAAGACATCTATTTATAGGGGTTTTCCAACTTGGGAGAGAGAGAGACACTTTAGGGGCAAGCGCTCTCTCTCGTGTTGTCTTAAGACATTTATAACTAATATGGTTTATGTTACTAGTGTCTTAAACTAATCAATAAATGAGTCCATTAATTTACAGAATCATATAATCTTTAGCGGCGTCAAGAACAAAAACCATTCAAAGTTCGACCAAAAAAATCCTAGCTAGATATCTCTCTGAAAAAATGAACTCAGGAGCTCTTTTCATTCGTCCATGATTAAGAAATTTCTATACTAAGACCATTGTTATCCCAGAAACCCATTTGGGGTTTCTTAATTTTTTTTTTCGCTTTTTCAAATTTAGAAAAAAAAAAATTATAAACGAACTAATCGCGGGTCGCCACGTGTCAGTGAGAGTTGCGAACAGTGTAAGAAATCCTTAAGGACCGACTACTATTTGGTAGTTTTGGTAACCGGTTTCTTAAAAAATAATGGATACTACGCGGGATCCACGCGGTGGGATTTTTTAGTAGGCATATTATGAATATGTATTAAGAATAAACCTAATTAAAAACAGATGGTAACTATTATGAATTTATATAATACCAGTAATTATAGATCATATAAAGGCATATTTTAATAAGATGTAGACGTATGGCAAATGAATATTAATTAAAAAGTAATATTCCAATCGCAGAATTTGGGGACTTCCCCACTACTGGGGACTTTTACTTCCCCACTACTGGAACGACAACGCATTGGATCTTCAAAAGAACACTAGTTATAAAAACATTATCATTATAACCAAGAGTTTACGTGAAGAAACGATTCTTAAATGGAGATTGTACTGAATGATTTGTACATGTATAATGTAATTTTGTAAAACCTTAATAAGAGTTCCAACAAAACAACAACAAAAATCGTTAGAAAATCATACAGCGAAGTAACAAGTCTTATGGAATCAACAGAAAAGCCGTATAAAAATATAATTGTACTATTTTAGTGGAAACTCCAAATAAGAGTTTATATATCTAACTGGTGACCAGATCGAATGAAAAAAATTATGGTAATTTTTTTGTTCTTTCGATTTTGTACCAGTTGTATTGAATTTTTTTGTCAAATTATTGACATGCGGGTCCTACTCTTTTTTTCTAATAGGACATTTTTAATGGTTGACTTCGTTTTCAGCTTCATAAATGCATTTTATTCAAAATGAAGCAAAAAATGAAATACATCTCATGCAATGGTTTGCTTCATTTCTTTCTTGTAAAAGAAATTTTCTACGTATATTCTATGTCCACTTTATCATTAATTATTAATAACATCTTAACTTTTTCATATTTAGTAATTTTACCCAAGTGTTTTGTTTTAACAATAACTAGATCTCGATCCGCGCAACCGCACAGATTTTTGCTTTCATTTATTTTTATATAAACATTTTTTTTTCAATTCTAAATTGGTATATATTATAATATATATATGTTTATCAATTTTTAAAACATAATAAGTTTACGGTATATTTTTTCATTGAATAGATTGTTTCAACCTTTCACATGTATCGATATCTTCTTATATATATATATTTTCGGATTATTATTTCATTATTAAAATCGTAACTATATATATAAAGATTAATAAAATATTGTTTTATTGTCATATTCAAAAATATTGTAACATTTTACAAATTTAGAAAGTTTTTTAAAAATTAAACTTTTCGCTTCATAGATTTATATTATCGAGTAAATAATTAAACATTTAGTTTTTGCTTAATTTTTATAATAAACTATACAGTTTAAAATTTATTTTCATTAGTTTAAGGTAGTAAAGATTAATCATTGTTAGATAATATGATTTTTGTTATTTAAAAAAAAATCTTTATAATTTTAAAAGTTAACATCGACAAATATTTAAATAAGAAGTATAATATTACAACATTAAATTATATTTATTTAATTTATAATATCTATAAATCCAGTGTATCATCTAGTGTTTAAATCCAATTATTGATAGCCCAATAAAAAATTCAGGTAGGCCCAAAATTAACTGATAAGATTATAGATTAAATATAACATGACTTTCTAGGAATAGGTCCATTAGGTCTATTTTTTAAAAAAATCACACATGAATCAAGATTATAACTTCTGTTTTAATATATAAGATCTAACATAATTATTATTTAATATAAATCAAACATTATCATATTAAAATATTATTACATAACATAAATAAACAAACACAGAACACCATATTTTGTAAAAAAGACATCTTTTATATATTTTTTCTTTAAATGATTAATAAAAGTATTTATAAGTAAAATGTGATATTATTTATCTTTCATTATTTTTAAACGAATTAAAGTTCTTAAAATGAATATTCTCATGTTTTTCAATATAAATATCTAATTACATGAATAGAATTGTCAAAATTTTAAAATTAATTGAATAATATTGACATATATAATTTATTTCAGTAAAAAATAGAAACAAACAAAAGTTAAGGACCAATTTATAATTTGGAAAGTTCAGCTTAAAAAATGAAGCAATGAACAATATTGCTTCAAATTTGAAGCCATATTGTTCATTGCTTCATTTTGAAGCAAGAAATGAAGCACCATTGAAGCAAAAAGTGAAAAATGAAACGCCATTGAAGATAGTCTAAATTCTTGATAGATAAATGAAATTATAAAGAAAAATTTTCCTCTCAATTCTGGTGAGGAACAAAATGAAAAAAAAAAATCATATTTTCTTATTTTTTTCAATTCCACACATGAACTTTGATTCATTATTTTGTTCATTTTTGCCATTCATCTAGTGGTCACCAATCCCAGCCCTGTAGAAGCTAAATTTGATTGAGAATTTAATCATAAATTTAACAAAACATATATTTCAAAGAAGAACAATAGAACATCAACTAGACTAGTGGCCAACGTATCAATTAGCTTGATGAAGATTTAAACCAAAAGATGTAGCAAGAAACAGAGAATGCGTTATAACCCAAAAGCTACTAACTGAATCTTCTCAATCTCATGATAGTTTTTGCTGTTGCATCTTCGACGGTCATCTGAAAATGAACAAACGATCTTTTTGGAATCCTCGCATCTGATGATAAAGAGCCACAAAATAAAACACACAAAGCGTGGGGTTCATCCATGTCAAGTAACGATATTACGGTAAGCCAAAAAACACTTGAACACGTTTGGAAAAGTCCAAACTGAACCGTTTCATGTCTAAGCGCATATGGTCTGGACGAACTCCACCCAGTGGATAAAACCATGGTCAGGCTTGAAATGGATCAAGCCGAAAGGCTACTTTGAAGCAAAAATTTGAAAATTAAAACATTAGAGAATAGCCTGGAGAAAATTAATATAAGTGATCATATATAATCTAAAAAGGCTTAGAGCTTTCTACATCATTTCCGTTGATGAATTAATATCAGAGATTTAGAGGGTTAAGACTAAGCTAAGCAGGGCCTGGTTACGGGACGACCAGAACATAAATCAATCCATGAAATGTCTTATAGCAAAAACAAAATTCAATTCGAAGGCATAATCACTAGTCCAGACACAGAAAACAGAAAAAAAGAGAGATAAAGCAAGACGTAGTTCTGTCTTCTTGTTTCTACTAGTGGAGAAGGAACAAAGAACAAGGCGAATCAACGAAGTCTCCTAGCTTCTCTCTCAGACTCGAGCAAGGTGAGGATGTCACCTTCTCTCACTGGTCCCTTAACGTTCCTCATAATGTAACGATCAGAGTCTGTGAACTTCACTCGTACCTGGGTCACCTGACCCCTGGATCCAGTACGACCCATCACTTTCACCACCACGGCGTGCTTAATCTGAGAATCCATTCTGATTCAATAAATAACAAATATGAAAGTTTTATCAAAATTTCACATTTATTAATACATTTGCTAGGATATATTCAAATCTGCTTCGCTTATAACTATTCATGGAACAGTTACATAATAGTAAGACCATAGCACGTGATTATTGATTTCTAATTAGGAATGAAGACAGCACAAACTAACAATCCTTGTTTCTAATCGCTGTCTGAAGCATTATCTTACAAGCAGAGCAGAGTTATCTAACTACAGTTCCGAGAGAAATGAAAAAAGAAGACGACAAATCTCTACAAGATTGCGATAATCAAATATAAGATGAGAATCAGAAGGTTGAAGATACCTGAAGACGAAGGCTCAGGGAGAGGCGGAGGTGCGGCGATGCAAAAACCCTAATTTCTAGAGAATCGATAAAGAGTGTTGTTACGTTGAGACTTTATAGGGGGTGCTGATCCGATCGGCCCATATAAAAAGCCCAAGGAAATTTGTATGGGCTGGGCTTTATAGTTGTTCAGGTTACACGTTCAGTGATTCTAGCCGGTTCTTTTAAGTCAACGCGTGTTTTATAAATTTAATAAAAGGATAATACGAAAACCATTAAGGATTAGGATTCTTTAAAAAGGAAATCTCCATACAGATTTTCGCTATAAATATAGATCTCCTCGCACAACTTATTTCATAAACTTCTTTACATCCATCATTCATATAGTTTTCATTAGCAACCAACAATGTCTTACGTTAAGGTTTTTGAAAGCATCGACAAAAACAAAGATGGTAAAATTTCATGGGACGAGTTCTCTCAATGGATCCGTGCTTTCTCTCCTTTGATGACGTCTGAAGAAATCGATGAGATGTTCACAGAGCTTGATGCTGATGGTGACCGTCAAATAGATATTGTAGAATTCGCCAAGTGCTATGTGGTTGGCGAAAAAGAAGAAGAAGAAGAAGCTGTTCTGAAAGAAGCTTTTGATCTGTATGATATTAATCGTGATGGGAAGATTTCACCGGGTGAGCTTCATGTTGTGTTGAAGCGTCTTGGAAGGAATAAGTCAATGGAGGAATGTGCTAGCATGGTTGGTGCCGTTGATGCAGACCAAGATGGTCATGTTAGCTTTGAAGAATTCAAGACTATGATGAATTCTGACAAGAGGTTACTATGATTTTACCTATATTTTCTTTAGTTTATGCTTTTGCTTTCTCTTTTATGAATGTAGTTTTATTAACTTCAAAGTTATCGTGCACATGAATGATTTAGTTTGGATTTGTATCTATCTCTTTCTAACCTAAAAAAAGGTTTTCAATATTTAGTTTTATTCCAATACGAATTAAGATTTGATTAAATTAAAAGGAAAATATACATTATCAAATTAAACCTTGATCTAATCTCTAAAGTTTAAAGCTATAATGAGACGAACATTTATTTAATATTGAAAATAAAAAGAACACGTTTTGCTTACTACATACTACATACAACATACAACATACCAACATAAAACATCTGAGAAGCAAACACAAAACAAAAGCACAAACTCATATCTGTTTTGCTTACTATAACACATACCAACATAAAACATCTGAGAAGCAAAAACAAAACAAAAGCACAAACTCATATCTCAAACTCTCTCTTCCCTTCCATCGTTTAGAGCCTAGAGACATTGGTTGGGTATTGAGCTACAATATGATTATAAACGTCAAGGTTTTTGAACGTATCGACAAAAACAAAGATGGTAAAATTTCATGGGACGAGTCCTCTCAATAAATCCGTGTTTTCTCTCCTTTGATGACGTCTAAAGAAATCGATGAGATGTTCAAAGAGCTTGATGCTGATGGTGACGCTCAAATCGACATCACAGAATATGCCAAGTGCTTTGCTAGCAAAGATAAGGAGGAGGAAGAAGCTGATCTGAAAGGCGCTTTTGATCTGTTTGACATTGATGGTGATGGTAAGATTTCACCGGGTGAGCTTCATGTTGTGTTGAAGCGTCTTGGAAACAATAAGTGTTGGTTATTAAGGTTGTAACCCGTAAAATTGTGAATTATATACTTGGATAATGATTGAATCACCGTGTTTTTCTTAAAAAGTATTTCGACCATATTCCAAACTTTGGGTTACACGAAATCCCTTTGTAGGATAAGACAATCAAAATCTCACTTTTGTTATACGCTAAAATACAAAAGAAACAAATAGAACTTTTGTGTTTATATATGTTTCTTCGAAGTTTTTATGATATTTGAACAATGAATCTTTTTCTCTCTCTCTTTCTTGTCTAACTTTCCAAACTTTGATGTTATCTCTTGCACCGATACACCAACATCTACTTAATGCATAATGTAACATCGAGTTTTTTTTTTGTTCTTTTGCCAATCCTACCAATACTTATAAATAAAAGAAAAACCTATTTTGCATATTTCCAAAGAATATATTTTCAACTTAGTGTAAGCAAAGCAAAGAAGAATCAAAACTAAATTGTATTTCTTAATTTTCTTTTGTTCGTTTTATTCATTAATATAATTCGTTTGTATTATTTAAATTGTAATTCAAGTTTTGTAGTGCAAATTAAACCAAGGAGCAATACCAAAAAAAAAAATCAAACGAATAAGTATGTGGTCTGTCAAATACTAACTAGGCCATTGAAGTGGTATTTAAAAGGGTCTAAACAAAATAAATTGAATACTTGATTAAAAAACGTTTACAAACACTTAAAATAGATTACATCACTTGTTCACACACCAAGAACCCTTAACCCAACTTTGAAAACTCTGTAATCAAATCATTACAAACCAAAACCAAGTCAATCCTCTTCCAGCTTCCCCCAATTTCACCATAAAAATTAGAAAAAAACTGAAGAATAAAAGCTCTTCTAAGAGCAAAGTGGACAAAGAACCAAACCATTCTCATTACACACCAAACACTTAACAGTATTATTCTTCTTCTCCACATCCCTAACCTTGCAGCTTCCATTACAAACATCACACATCACAAACCTCATCCCACCGCACCCACAGCAGCAACCACCTCCCATCCTCTGTTTAGGCATACACTCAAGCAAAATTCCCAATCTACCCTCGTCCTCCAACCTCATCACTTCCTCAACGCTTCCTATCATCCTCCCCTTCACGAACACCGCCGGTATCTTCACCTGCCTCGTTCCCAAAATGCCCCTGATCTCCTCCTTGAAAACAGAGTGCATCGACACGTCTCTCTCCGAGAATCTAACCTCGTGTGAATCCAGCACCGATCTCACCTTATTGCAATCCTCGAACGTCTTCCTTATCCCTCGTAACGTCGTTGTGTAGACCACCACCGAGTCTTCTCCTCCCGGCGGGCATTTCTCCAGGAAACTCTCGAGGATCCTCTCCGATCCTCTGTTTTTTTCCTCTGTTTTTATCACCATCTTGATCTGCTCCTTCTCCTGAGAGAGCTCTCTCTCGTAAGAAGCTACGAGCTCCGGATCGAACGTTGGACTGAAACTCTTCCTCCTCTGCGTAGTAACCGCTAAAGGCTCTTCTGATTTGAGAGGGAAACTCAAACGCATCACGCCTCTCTTCGGAACCTGGTTCGGACTCTGTTTCTCTCCTCTGTTTTCTTTTCCTCTGAATCTCTTACTACTACCGTTCCTCTTCGGAGACTCCAGGCTCGACTTCGCCGGAGTCTTCCACGATCTCCCGAACACTCCGCGAGATTTGGGGCTAATCTTCGTCGGATCTTCGAGATCTTTCATAAGCTCCCATGTGTTGATTATCTCTGGATCATCTCTCTGTGCATTAGATCTCCTTGGTTCAAAGGTTTCGCCTTTAGTGAGTTCCTGTAACTTAGGAGAAGTCGTCTCTGCTCGTTGGTCGAGATCGAGATGACCGTAAGTAGTGGAAGTAAGAGAGACAATGTGATCGCCGCCGTTGTTGACTCGAATCTCTCTTACTAGTTTCTTCTTTACTAGCTTAGAAGAAACACAACCCATCTCTCTCTCGATTTTTTACTGAGGGAAGAAACAGAGATTGAAGTAGAGGAAGGGAGTTATTATTTCTGAATTTATTTACTTTCAAACGGTCATATTTTTTCGAACGGACATTGTGGAAGTGTTTTAAGTGGATCGATAGACTTTTGTCGGAAGACCCTGATCTTTATGTTTTGGTTTTTTTTTTGTAACACAACCCTTATCTTTATGTTTTATCTAGTTTTTACCGTATAACCTTTTCAAGTTACTAGCTAGCCCTCATTAAACTCCTATCTTATTTCATTTTGCCTCCTGAAAATATTTTTGTCTTCGAATTTTACCTGTAAAGCTTTTTATACCTTTTCTCTTTGCCTAGATTCCTGCAATTGCAGACTGCAACGGTCTATTATTGTACGTTAAGCGACCGTTAACGCTTTCCAATTGTTTTTAGCAATGTGCCAATGTGCATATGAATTTATATATTGAAATTATAATAGTTGACCACCCTTTTGTTTATCAATACTTTGGTTCGGAACTTGGGACTATAGCCACTTAATAATAAATATCTAAACATTAATCTAATAACCTAATTAAATTTATATTGTTGAAGCAAAAAAATTATGTGGAACAATATTTGAGAGACATTATATTAAGGGTAAAGGAGGTTATTCTATTTTCAAATTAAAATAATAGAAATCTAGACATACCCACTCACCATAGATTGCTCTTTAAATTAAAAAAGACTGAAATGATATCATGATAATATATAAAATCAATAGCATATCTAATTCATAATGCCATCATACAGAAAGGACCCGTCCTTAGCTAATGTATATTACTCTATTGAGAGCAAGAGAAACACTCTATTGAAGAAGGCCCGGGACGGATCGGGTATCCGGACAGTTTTAAGGCATCCGGATTCGGATTTTTATCTGGCGGATTCATAATTTTACTATCTTTATCCGGATCCGGGGTTTTCGGATATCCGGATGTCGGATATCCTTTTAAAAATTGTAATATCCGACGGATATCCGGATCCGGATTTGGATCCTTAAAATAAATAAAAAATAATATTAATATATATAAAATATTAAAAATAATTTAAAAATAAAAAAAATATATAATGTTTTTAATTATTTCTATGTATAATATTACAAAATTTACATACAATTTATATATACTATTATAAAAATGAAAATATATTAAATAAAATTAATTTTTATATATAGATATTATTATTTTTGAAATAGTTATTAATAAAACTTACGGATCCGGATATCCGGACTAAAAATAAAGATATCCGGATCCGAATCCGGCTTTGACGGATCCAACATTTTACTATCAGGATCCGGATTCGGCCCATCCGGATATTCGGATTTTCGGATCGGATCCAGATCGAATCTGAATCTCGAATAAAAGTCCTAGGCCTACTATTGAGGACAAGAATACTAAAAAAATAAAACATATAAACTATTTTCGCTCCATTTATATATAAAGATGATTGATTTAACGTGCGGTAGTAATAACAAGTAACTAGATCTCGATCTGCTCAACCGTGCGGATGTTTATTTTCATTTATTTTTATATAAACATTTTGTTTTTAATTCTACATTGGTATATATTACTTCATTCGTTTCAAAATGTTACATATTTTAGATTTTTCACACATTTTAGGAAAACATATTACATTTGTATAATTTTTTGTGATTATCTTTTTCCCATAATTTTAAGCCAATAAAATTTCAGTAAGTACAATTAAGTTTTTTGAAGTTTGCAATTAGTTGATAAAACATGCATATTGGAAATATAAAATATGTATCTTTTTGAAACAATTTTTTTCTCTAAAATATGGATTTTTTTAGGAACGGAGAGAGTATAATATATATATGAGGTGTGTCTATCACTTTTTAAAACATAATAATTTTATCGTATATTTTTTTTATTGAATTGGTTGTTTCCAGATTGCGTTTTTTTTTGGAAAAAATTGATAGTTATTTAGTTCCTATAATGTAGTAGACATATTATTTAGTTTTTATAATCTAGAAAATGAATTATTTAGATCTATAATAATGATAAGATTAGAAATTAAATGTAACATGATTTTCTAGTAATAGGTCTATTAGGTCTATTTTAAAAAAAATCACACATGAATCATTTCTCTTTTAGTATATAAGATTAACTAACATTATCCGTCCACAACAAGCAACTAAAGTGCAAAAGCCGACAATACAACCACTAACAACTAAACAAACAATTACAGGGAAAACATTTTGAAACTTCAGATTCGAATTTATGGATGATTAATTAACAAATTTTGTCAAAATCAATATACAAAAGGACACATGAAAAGAAACAAAAATAGCCATGCAAACTAAAGTTTAAACAAACGGACCACAAATGTGTTGGTGGGTGTAATCATATACTCGGACATCACATGATGCTACTCTCTCTAGTTCATTCTCCATCACACGAGTTTTTTAAAATTTATATTAACTGATTGAAAATTGTATAAAAGAATATCAACGCCTGGATAATCATGTCACAGTACATTTGGTTTATGTATAGGTACATTTCTTGATCATTAAACCCTACACTTACATATAACTGAGTTGAGTTGATTAACCGGAAGTACCTGAACCAAACAACATAAGTTTGCTTACCCATTCACGCATTCACTTTAAGTGAAGAAGATCCACTTTTAAGCAGCGTAAGTTTGCTTCAGATACTCTATGATTTCTGCACTCTCAAACATATTTACTCCAGTGTTTGGATCTTCCAGGCAAGGCACCTGTTTTTTACATAGAAAAACAAACAGATTTCTTCACATTTGACAACTTTCTCTATGTATATTATATTGTATAGACACATATGTATGTCTCTAGCCCACCTGAAAGTGACCAGCTTTCATAAGCAATTCCTGCCGTTTGGGGCTACCACGAGCACAACTGGTAAAGATTAACAAAAGACAGCTAATATCAACAAAAGACTATTGTTCCTTTGGTTTTGATTCTTTAAAACAAATAAAATAAAGCAGTAGATGGTGGCTGTTCTAAGAGTTTTTATGTTGTTGTTGTTGATATACCTGCGTTGAATGTGTGGTAACTCCAGTTCCACAAGAACTTCGCGTACAAGCTTGCAAAACGGAGAACCCTTCAGAGCAATTCAAAAAGAGATTGTTTGTTAAATAAGATTTTGTTTTTTGAAGATCGAAGAAAACTGATAAGGCCAAAACCTCGTATGCCCAGAATACAAGTGGCTTAGGTGGTAGTTTTGCTGGTGTGTACAAGTTACCCTGCATGGTAAAAACTCACGCATTTTGCTGGTGTCTTTGAGAATATATGCCAGATAATGCAAATAGAGATTCTTGTTACCTTTCCTAGACGACCAAGCGTTGCAAAGGCAGCTGTTATAGCCTACAACATCGACGTGGTTGATGATACTAATATTACTCTTGAATTTCGAAGCAATAGGAAAATAATCGGCAAATTGTGCAAAGAAACTAACCGTTAAAGGACCAAGTGACAGACTTAAAGGAACTGTTCCATCTCCTGAAAAAGTTTAACCAAACATTAGAGAAAAAAAACATTAGTACTTGAATAGTAATAATAATGAAAAGATGATAATATTGTCAAAAAGCCATTGGGAAGCAGAAACCAACCATATTTCTCGGACAGATATTTGATGATTCCATCTGATTCATACATGGACACTCCCGTATTTGGATCAACCTATAATTAAAAGAGAACATCGTATAATTAAACACTGAACATTAAAAAATCACTTTTACTGAGTAAAGTGGTGTCAAGACAACACATATAAGTTTCTGTTTATGCCATAAGTTTAAACAGTGAAAATGAATTCTAAGATTTTTCAAGAGTTCATAAGCAAAAAAGAGACTTATGTTTTCATAAATGTCTTCTTGAACCACATCATGAATTCAACTCAAAGCAAAGAAGGACATAACAGGGCAAAGACAACTACTTTCAATGATGGCTTTGGTGGGAAAATGAAAAAAATCTTAGGATAAAGAAGGCAAACCATGTAAGGAAACTGTTGTTTGCCACCCATCTGGTTAACCATAGGGCGGAAATTGGGACTCCCTCTTGGGCAAGGAAAGTAGAGAATATCAAGATCCAACACTGTAACCATTTCCCTAACCTGCAACCTCTCAACATTAGTAGACTTACCCTAAGTTGTTGCAATACATCAAGAATATAATGATTCATGGTACCAAGCAAAAGTTTTAAGTAAAACCAAATCTTCAGAATTTTAGGCTAATAACACCGATTAAGTAGAAGAAGATAGTGTCACTGTTACCTTACGGCAAAAGGGACAGCTTTAATTCGAATACCGGAAACAGATGAAAAATAAAATATTCATTCAATAACCAAGAGATAATAGAAGCCAAAACAGTCTAAATGAATAAACTAAACACAACACATACAATCATCAATAGAGCATATACATACATACCCTTCAAACTCATATATCTCAATGGGTTTCTCAGGACGAGGCCCAAGCTTTGAGGTTTCCTTCACCGTGATCCCTACACATAGCATCAACCAACATTTAAGATAACCATCACAAGCCCATCTGAATAAAAAAGTCCACAGCTTTAACTAGAAGAAGAGAAACAGAGAGTGATAGAAAGGTTGGAACTTTGATCACGATTACCCCCAATTCGCAACGCATACTGATCAGCTGGAATCGCATCCTTAGACACGAAAGAAGCAGAGTACCTGCTCAGATCAAATCATCTGAAACCATCACTCATTTCAAGAGAGAAAAGGAAACAACTTCTTTACCCAGAAACGAAAACGCCAGTGCCGAGTCGGAGAAGCACTCCGATTGCAGCACCCAGTACATCTAAGAGCTTTCCCGGTTTAACGGCGAAGCGTTTCGGCTCGGGAGGCTTGAAACCGGGAGGAGCAGTGAACACAGCGTCGCTGGATTTGGATTTGGTGGACGCTGAGACAGAGTCGGAAGGTTTGGAGGAGGCTTTGACCATGACTAGGGGGGTTTTTCGGATTGATCTGCTGCTTCGAGAAGAAGAAACGGGAAGGAAAATCGAAGGTTGAGGGAGGAGGACACTGTTCGCAAGCATCCCCGCCATCGATTCGATTCTCTCTTCTCGCTGATGAACTTGAGGGATGTGATGTCGTTACTGCTGCGAGTTCTGATCTTAACAATTAATGGGCCTATCTTTGGGCCTTAAGCCTACTGAGATCGTCCCTAACAATTAATGGGCCTATCTTTAGATATCTTCATATTTATTTATTAATATCTGATAGATAAGTATAAAATTTGAAATAACTAATATATTTAAATATATAATTGTGATTTAGACGTAAATGAATTGGATTCAGATCTGGTTATTTGAATATTAAAATTGTAGATACATCTGAGTCTTAATCGGTTTTAGTTTGTGTTTAATATTACTTTCAAATCATGTTCGGTTCGTTCGGTTCTTCGGATCCAAATATTTTACCTATATATACTTTCTTCCATTAATATAAAGCAAAATAAAATAAAATGTATAACAAATATTCTGAGGTTATTTCACATACATAATTATCTGACCATATTTTAAAAATATTAATCAAAATGGTTGGACATCGTGTCAATATTGTTGAACATATTGTAAAATTTACGTGATATATAACTAATAGCGTGTACTTTTTTATTTAAAAAAATCTTGGTAAATATAATAAAAACACGATACAATCGAGTGAAAAATCTGTTTTTAATCGATTTCGCAAATTTTCTTTTTTCTCTTAAAGCTTTTTTGATTTCTTATTTTTTTCAGCAATCTAATTATGTTTCTAATTCTTGGTATAATATGAAAATTCTGTAAATAAAATCAATATTTGGCTAAATTAGAGATCTGTGTGGTATTTTTCACCTCAGTTTTCTTAATTCATAAATAATCACAATTATTTGTTGTATTCGTGTACATAAGCCTCAATCATGACCAAGTTCGGAAAGGTACGGAACTTTCGATTTCTAAAAACTTTTTCATTCCAGCATTTTAACTGATGTGAATTTTAATGATTTTGTTATTTCTTTCTTTCAAGAATGATATTATTCAACACATAAATAACTTCAATTCACGCTGTAAAAAAAAAACTTCAATTCACTAATACAAATGTTAAGATGCATGAACTAAAAATGAACTGATTAAGAAAATTATTACGTGAATACATTATGTTGTACGATTAATATTTGAGAAGCATTCTCCTTATGACACGTTAGGTTCTTTTTTTTGAAAAAAAAAATCTCCATGATGCCACTTCACATGACACTTCACAGTAGCAAACTTGTGAATACAATTTTTTTAAAAAGGTTTCTTTTTAGAAGTGCATCTCTTTTAATGTACAGGAGATTATGTATCTATTATGTATAGTCTTATTTCGGAAGAAAATTATATAAAATCCAACTTTTCTGAAGTATGTGAAGTAAAAAAAGAAGTAATTTTTTTTAAATTTGGTCAAAGATATAAATTAAAGTTATTTCCATTACAAAAGTGACCAAAATCGTATATAAATACGTTTCTAATCACCCTCACAATGAAAGAAAGCTTAGAAATGGAGAAAATTACAATCATTTTCGTTGTTCTTCTCCTAATCTCTTCATGTAAGTATTCCACAACTTTGTCATTTCTTTTCAGGCGTTAAATAATTAAATATATATGTGAAAATTTGTACATGTTTATTTAATCTAGATTTGCCTTTTAGTTGCAATATTATATTAATCGAACAACTACCAGAGAAAAATGATGAAATTTGTAACTGTTTTAGGTGCAATTTTTATACTACATCAAAAAGTGAATTATGAAAATTAAGCAAGAAATTAAGGGAAGAACATTGAAATGATTATTACTAGTTACAATTTGTTTTTCTTCTTCACCTCCCTCTCCTTTAACTTAATAGAGGTACACAATCATCTGGTTTGGTTTGACTTAAATTTAATTCTTGGTACAAAGGCATGATAATGAGGAGTGAAGGTCAATCTCGATGTAACAAAGTTGAGGACTGTGATCCTCGTGGTTGCAAGGGCAGCAGAGTATATTCAGGTGTAATATGTCAAAACCACATGTGTACTTGTGACCATGGTTCTTTTATTGGCGGTAATTGTAAAGGAGATGGTGACTGTATTCCTGATGGGTGTCCACCAAAGAATCAAGTAAAATGCAAGATTGGCCACTGCACTTGTGTCCCAAAGTTGATTTAGTGGTCTACAATGACTGGAATAGTTCTAGATGTATGTCTTTAATTATCTACAAAAAATTGTAGTAATCCAACTAATAAAAAAAAGAAATCTAAAGATGAGATAAAATTATAAGAATCAATTTGTTTATTTAATGATTCATGCAGGCATTGGCATAATCGTATAATCAACTACGTGTGTGAAGGTACGAACTAGTGTTTTGGTTGCGATAGCCAAATTGTTATAGTTTTTGAAAAAAATGAAACAACTTTACTACATAAACTAATTTTTAGACTTACAATTAATCTTGATTTTAAACATAAGTTCTCATTAAAATAACTTAATTTTATTATAGATTTTTATGTAATAACATCTCTTGGTAAATAATGACAACATTTTTAGTAAAGAAAAAATAAATATATGGGTCAGACTTTATGGCCCCATTTATACACAAACCTAAGGGCACTGGTTGGATTATGACGCATACAGCCATACTCCGCCGTCTTGCACTTGGCATAAACACACATTTAGGCTTTCTACTCCCACACATGTCATGTATGAAACTCCCAGTCCCAATAAAAATGTTGTATATCTTCATTAAGATATAGGCTTCGAACTATTAATGGGCCTATATTTGTGTTCACGCCTTCTGAGATCGTCTCTAACGAAAAAGAGGTCTTTGGACGGCGCCTACCAAGTACCAACAACAGAGGACTACTCACGTGACGTAAGTAGATTTGGTGGAGGGTAGCACGTGAGCCGACCAAAAGCATGGGAACTCAAGACTGAGAAATCTAAATTCCTTTTTCCTTCGTCACTTGGGATCACGAAAGGGCTCTTTGTATTTTTCCAAAGAGAATGAAAAAAGAATCTCTGATTCTTTAGTGACATGTTTATGTTTAGCGCTTTTGGTTAAAGTTTTCCAAAAATAATTCCAGCCATTGAGATACCGTAAACAATTTTTTTCTGCCACCACCACTATAACACAGGAAACGTACTCGATGCCTTGAGCAAAATTCAATGGCATGCTTATTTTATCAAGTTTATAACGTTAAGCTATGGTTAATTGTCACACTAATTATAAGCGTTTGATGTCTATACTTTGAATGATAATTTTTTGTTTTCATGTAACATAACATTTTACCATTCTATATTCCAAAATAATTTCTTAACTAGATAAGTTCAACAAGAGAGCTGGTTTGGAATGTGATCTTTAGGTAGAACTAACTCCCTATGACTCATATAATTTATTAGATGAAATTTTTTTATTGTGGAAAACGTATAGTTTTTTGGTTTCTAATTCCTTATATACAACAAATTTGTATATCCGTCATTATGAGAAAGCCCTACAATATGCTAGAACATACATTATCATGTCAATACCGCATTATTTTACTGTGTGCGTTTATTGCTAATCGACAGTTGACCTTGAACATTACTAGTAATACATAAGATGAAAGTGAATCCACTTTGGCACAAACATTTGATAGTTCTTATACTCCCAGTACCCACTGACCCACACCCACCCATCACGTATATACCATTTAAATGGTTTGCGTTGACCACAAATTTACTTCTCATCCTCTAGTTTTACCTCTACTCATTTCTACCGTATTTCTGAGAGACGAATATTATATCATGTTCTAAAAAAAAATACAAGACACAAATATCAATTGATATCCTTAATTCGATACGAAAGTTGGAATATTATTTCATGTTTTTCGATAATAAAAAAATACCAAGACACACAAATATCAATTGATATCCTTAATTCGATACGATAGTTAGATTACTACGAATTTAGAGGGTAAAATTAAATACGGACATGCAACAATATATAGACAAACATAATTATGTATAAATTAATTATGGTTCAATGGTTGAAATTGTAACATGTAGATTCAGTGTCCAAGTGTGTTCATCATCGTTATAGTCTTATTTTTGGCTGACATCTTTTGTTACACATGAGGTCATGATGAAAAAGAAAATTAACACCCGAACATTTTATCAAATACAGTACAACTTGGGATCACATTGCTAAACATATACATTAGCTGCGATACCATAATCTTGTATTTGTGGACCACCAACCGAAATATGTTTTCATAAAGAAGGAAAAATCACATAGAGGATACATAGAACAATGAACAAAATGCACCACCCCGACCACACCACCCTACCCACCATAAAAGTAACAAAAAGGAAAAGATGGAAGAATCAAACCGGGGTCTACCTGATATGGCACTAACCGCCAACCGGGGGCACTAAACGAAAACTCAAAAACTCTTATAAATATACAAACACAAATCTCCAAGCAAACAACAACAAACACAAAATAAAAAAGTGCAAAGAAAGAAGAAGAAGATGGGAAACTGTTTAGTAATGGAGAAGAAATTGATAAAGATAGTGAGAAATGATGGGAAGGTACTTGAATATAGAAAACCCATTTGTGTTCATCACATCCTTACTCAGTTCTCTGGCCATTCTGTCTTCGACAACAATACTAGTTGTCATCTTCCGCCTGATGCTATGCTTCTCTCTGGTCGTCTCTACTACCTCCTACCAACAACAATAAACAAGAAAAAGACCAAGAAAGTGACGTTTGCTGATCCTGAGGTGAAACAAGAAGAAAGATTACCAAGTGAAGAAGATGAACAACATCATGGTGATACTGATGAAAGCAAGAGCAACAGAGATGACAACAAAAGCGTGAGTGTTGTGAGAATGAAGATCGTTGTGCGTAAGCAAGAGTTGGAGAAGCTGCTTCAAGGAGGCTCGGTCCATGAGATGATGTACAAGACTCTTGAGAAACAAGTTTTGCATACTGATGATGATGATGATAATCTTGAATGTAATGGAGGGTGGAGACCTGTGTTAGATAGCATACCTGAATCTGAATACTAAGAAGAATATAACAGATAGATCATAGATATATTATACAAGAAAAGTCTTGAGTTTGTTCAAAGGACAAAATTGTTTGGGTTTTGGTTGTATATAAACTTTAACGCTATGTTATAAACTAGCCCTTGATGATAAAACTTTAATATTTGTTTAGAAGATAAGAGCTGGGATATTTGCTGTTACCGTATGCTCTTGCATTACACGTTCAATAACTTAACAAATCGTTTGTTCATCCTAATTTTAAAACAGTAATGGAATGTCTATAATTAGAAATGACACGAATATTTCCCAATCAGCGTTTGCTTGATCCCACATTAGTAATTTGTTGTAAAACGCAGCGTTTAGAGAAGAAAACAAAAAAAAAAACTCGGCGTCCATATAAAAGAATCTGTCAGTTTTCTTAAACTACATGTTGTTTGGCCTATTCAAACGACAACACTATGCTGTTTTCTCGCGTAAATCTTATTTTTCTTGTCGTCTCTCTCTCACGTTGATCCAAAAAAGTGCTGAAGAACAGAACAAACAAAAAAAAAGAACAGAACAAACAAAAAAAAAGAACAGAACAGAAAAAAAAAAAAAAAAAGAAGCTGTCGTGACTCGTGATCTGCCATATCTCGGCAGTGTCCGAGCTTGCGTCAGCCTCACCATTATCTCTCTCTCTTATCTCGTCGCGATTCCTTATGCAATCCATGATTTAATTATTCTTTCTCTCTCTTTCCCTCCTCTGTTTCTGATTGCTTCTCTGTTCCCAAGTAAAGTCCTCTGTTTTACGTTTCCTCTTGCTTCTCGATTCAGGTAATTTCGTTATTTTCTGGGTTCATGATCTCGTCTTCATAGATTCATTGATATTCAAAATCTGGGTAAACAAAAAAGTTTCAGACTTGATTTAAGATTCCAATAATACTCTGTTTCTGTCGACACTCTGTTTCTCTTCATCGTCAAGTTTCTGACTTTTGTTACATTTGCAGTTTCTAATGGATCATATAAGCAACGAAGCCAATGTAGATCCCTTCTCAATCGGACCAACATCCATCATTGGTCGAACCATCGCCTTCAGAGTCTTGTTCTGCAAGTCAATAACACAGCTCAGACGCGATCTCTTTCGCTTCTTCCTCCATTGGTTCCGTACATTAAAGCTGGTTATTACACCCTTCGTGTCGTGGTTCCACCCCCGGCAAAACCCGCAAGGGATCTTAGCCGTCGTCACAGTCATCGCCTTCGCGCTAAAACGTTACACGAACGTGAAGATAAAGTCAGAGATGGCTTACCGAAGAAAGTTCTGGAGGAACATGATGCGCGCGGCTCTGACTTACGAGGAATGGTCTCACGCCGCTAAGATGCTGGAGAAGGAGACAACAACAACTTCGAAGACGTTAAACGAGTCTGATCTTTACGACGAAGAGCTGGTTAAGAACAAGCTCAACGAGCTTCTCCACCGTCGCCAAGAAGGTTCCCTCAGAGACATCATGTTCTGCATGAGAGCCGATCTCGTGAGGAACCTCGGTAACATGTGTAACTCTGAGCTTCACAAAGGAAGGCTCCAGGTTCCTAGGCTTATCAAAGAGTATATAGACGAGGTCTCTACTCAGCTGAGAATGGTTTGTAACAACTCTGACTCCTCAGAGGATCTTTCTTTAGATGAGAAGCTTTCTTTTATGCACGAGACGCGCCACGCCTTTGGTAGAACGGCTCTGCTTCTAAGCGGCGGTGCCTCTCTCGGGGCGTTTCACGTAGGAGTGGTCAAGACTCTTGTCAAGCACAAGCTCTTGCCTCGGATCATCGCTGGCTCCAGCGTCGGCTCGATAATCTGCTCGGTCGTTGCCTCGAGGTCCTGGCCCGAGCTGCAAGGCTTCTTCGAGAACTCTCTGCAGTCCTTACAGTTCTTTGACCAGCTCGGAGGCGTTTTCACGATCGTGAAACGCGTCATGACGCAAGGGGCGTTACACGATATCAGACAGCTGCAGTGCATGCTTAGGAGCCTCACGTGCAACCTCACGTTCCAAGAGGCTTATGATCTAACGGGGAGGATACTTGGGATAACGGTTTGCTCCCCGAGGAAGCACGAGCCGCCACGGTGTCTTAACTATTTGACTTCGCCTCATGTTGTTATATGGAGCGCGGTGACTGCTTCTTGCGCCTTTCCTGGTCTCTTTGAGGCTCAGGAGCTAATGGCTAAAGATAGAAGTGGAGAGATTGTGCCGTATCATCCGCCTTTTAACTTGGATCCGGAAGAAGGTACTGAACCGTCTGCACGCAGGTGGAGAGATGGTAGTTTGGAGGTTGATTTGCCGATGATGCAGCTTAAGGAGCTGTTTAATGTTAATCATTTTATTGTGAGTCAAGCTAATCCTCACATTGCTCCGTTACTGCGTATAAAGGATTTAGTTCGAGCTTATGGTGGTAGATTCGCTGCCAAGGTATGTATATGTCTCATACTTAACTCGGTTTTGTTCGGTCTTTGTTATAACTTATAACTAGGCATGGCCTTGGTTAACGTTCTAGAAATTTAGGAATTGTTCGGTGTTTACAAAATCCGGTTTGTTTTTTATTTGGTTATTTCAGTTAGTTTCGGATAGCAAACTAGAAACCAAAACTTTTTTTTGTTCATATTAGAGTTCTCAAAGCTATCCCGAAAACTAAGGGATTTAATTCGAGCTTATGGTGGTAGATTCGCTGCCAAGGTATGTATATATGTCTCATACTTAACTCGGTTTTGTTCGATCTTTGTTATAACTAGGCATAGGGATATCGTTCTGTTTTTTAGGTTCTAGAAGTTTAGAAACTGTTGGAATATTTACAAAATTCGGTTTGGTTTCTATTCAATTATTTTGGTTTGGTTCGGATAGAAAAGTTGGGGACCCTTAATCCCTCAAAAAATAGTTTTGTTCTTGCGAGTAATCTCGGATAATATAAGTTAAAACATACAATAATTCGGGTTTTTAAGTTTAAATATCGGATAATTCGGAATTTTGGATTAAAAAATATGAGATAATTTATATAAATTTTAATATTTTGGATAAAATAATATTCGGGTAATTCAGTTTATAAATAGTAATTTCAGGATATTTGGTTATTCATAAATTAAATATATTTATGTATATAATTTGTATTTTATAAAGTTTGTATATTCATTCGGCTCTAGACTCTCTGTTCCGATTTAGTTTTTGAATTTTTGGTTATTTCGAAATTAAATATAATTAACATTTTATGTATATAATTTATGTTTAAAAATATTAAATATCTATTCGGTTCTGTTTCAGTTTTTGGATTTTTGGTTATTTATGAAATTCGGTTCGGTTTTAGTCTTTTCAGTTCGGTACAGTTCTATTCTTCCAGATAAATGTGTCAATGATTAGTTATAACCGTTATACGTGTCTTGTCTTTGTAGCTTGCGCATCTAGTGGAGATGGAGGTTAAACATAGATGCAACCAGGTACTAGAGCTTGGCTTCCCACTCGGTGGACTCGCGAAGCTCTTTGCTCAAGAGTGGGAAGGTGATGTAACGGTTGTAGTGCCTGCTACTCTTGCTCAATACTCAAAGATCATACAAAACCCTACTCACGTGGAGCTTCAGAAAGCAGCTAACCAAGGAAGGAGGTGCACTTGGGAGAAGCTTTCAGCCATTAAAGCAAACTGTGGGATCGAGCTCGCGCTTGATGAGTGTGTAGCTGTCCTCAACCATATGCGTAGGCTCAAAAGAAGCGCCGAGAGAGCAGCTTCCTCTCATCACGGTTTGGCTTCAACAACTAGGTTCAATGCTTCTAAAAGAATCCCTTCTTGGAACGTTATAGCCAGAGAGAACTCTACTGGTTCTCTTGATGAACTAGTCGCCGACAGTAATCTCAGGAACCTGAGTGATAGTGAAACGGAGAGTGTGGATTTGAGTTCGTGGACAAGAACTGGTGGACCTTTGATGAGAACAGCTTCTGCTAATAAGTTCATTGATTTTGTTCAGAGTCTTGATGTTGACATTGCATTGACTAGAGGATTTAGTAGCAGCCCCAGTTCTCCAGCGGCAAACACTTCAAGCATAACAGTTACTGAAGGTGATTTTCTACAGCCTGAGAGAACGAGTAACGGTATTGTGTTGAACGTTGTTAGAAGAGAAGACTTGGGAATGTCTGTCGAGAACCAGAACACTGAGCTGCCGGAGAGTGTGCAGCTTGACATACCTGAGAAGGAGATGGATAATTGCTCTGAATCAGAACATGAAGTGGATGAATGATGAAGAATACCAACATAACGGCTCGGTTACTGTATCTTCAGACGATTCAGGTTTACAAGAACCGGTGTCTGGTATTTGAATGGAGTGTCACCTATTCATTTATTGTGTTGAAATATCTGTAGATTTCCGGAAAAAAGAATACTGAATAATCATGTTCAATTTATTTACATAATTTTAGCTTATGAGAAGTGAGTGATATATACTAGCTTGAATAAAATATTCTACAGTACTTAATTAGCGTTTTATGATTAGAACTTTTTGTTTACAGAGAACTGATATGTGGGCTTTGAGTAATAGAATTCTATGTTTGCAATAAAATTATATTTGTTTTGGTAGAAATCTTATTTCTGCTACCGAAATAAGTTTTTAGTTCTCATTTTACATGTTGATTATCTTTTGGTCAAAGATATTAGTCCGTTGAAATTATGTTACTCCGTCAATTAAGTTACCAATTATATTGATTTAATCAATATCCGTATCAAGTTAGCTTATAGTGTAGGATATGAACAATTTGATCAATATCCGTTTCAATATATATAACCAAATATATTTATTTGATCAATATCTGTTTCCAACTTTCCATAAGTATCTTAAAATCAGATCAATACCTTCTTAAGATTTGATCAATATCATTGAAAAACTTTCTTTACAAAGATGACCAAAACCTTATATAAACACGCCACTCCAGAATTAAATAAAAGAGAACTTTGAAGAAGAAATAGAATGGAAAAAATAACAATCATTTTCGTCGTTCTTCTCCTAATTTCTTCGTGTAAGTTTTCTAAAACTTTGTCATTTCTTTACGGGTGTTTTATACTTTAATTATATATATATATATATATATATACATATAACATAAATGTCTGTTTCTATAATTTCAGTTGCAATATTCTATTGATCCAAGATAGTATTTCTTCTTAGAAACCATGACATGAGAAAATTGACGAAATTGTGAATATTTTAGATAGTATACTATACTTAACAAAAAGTGGTATCTATGAAAATTGAGCAAGAAGCTAATAAGAGAAGAACAAAGAAAATGAGTATTACTAGTTACATTTTTCTTTTCTTTTCCAGTCCACCTTCCTTTAATAAAACATAGGTACACCAAAAATTTGCCCTAGTAGTTCAGGTCTCTTATTCATAATGACAAACTTAACTGATAACAATCATCTGGTTTAATCTGATTTGAATTTGATATTGGTTTTGGTTTAAAAACACAGGCATAATGAAGAGTGAAGGTGGATTTCAATGTAACAAACTTGAAGACTGTGATCCTCGTGGTTGCAGAGTATATAGTCACCTAGTATGTAAAAACCGCAAGTGTACTTGTGGCCAGGGTGCTCTTATTGGCGACTTATGTACAGGAGTCCGTGACTGTGTTCGTAATGGATGCCCACCAAACAATCACGTTATTTGTAATCGTCATGCTGGCGTTTATGAGGGCGTTTGCCTTTGTATCCCAATTCCCAAATTGATTTATTTGTCCGGAACCTAATGATACGATGGTTTTAAATGTAGAAATTTTTACTTTCTAAGACACATTATGACTTATGAATTACACATATAGACACATTCCGCTGGTAAAACACTTTATGGATGTGTATTGTCCTTCATGTCCTCAAACTAGACCAACTATCTCATCTAATTAATTAAAAGACTATTTCTTATTATTGAAAAATCACGAGTCACATATTCTCTCTCCATTCTTGATTTCAAAACTTAGATCCACTTTCTCTTTCCCAAATTCCCAACCCTAATTTCGAATCTCTCCCATTCTTCCTTCATCGTTCGTCGAAGCACACCATGAACCCAGATTTTTCGATGCTTGTTTTGTTTCCATGATTCCCTCTCCAGCTTTCTACCCAGGCCATCTTCCTCCGCTTCCCGATAATTATTAGAAAACCCTTTTAATATCTTCAACAAACCCTTTTAATAGATAAAGGTTGTTCAGGTGCAAAGTACGCTTGCTGTTTAATGTGTTAAAGTTTGAGTCTTCGTCGGAGAATTTTAGGTTTAGAACTAAAAGATTAAAACTTTGGTCTAAACATCTTTTCATCTCTTCTGGGTTTTTGTTTGGAGGTTAGAGTGATGGAACGACTTTTTCTGTTCTGAAGAGAACATGGGCGGTAAGGTACATTTTTTGGATAAATTTTCATGTTTTAGCGACTCACTATGTTTGTAGTTGTATTTTCTATTGCATTCACAAATCAAAATTTATTTTTCCGTGTACAAAACTTTTTTTGGATCAAACTCCTTGTACACAAAAAAAACTTCATACATATAAATTGTAGGTTTGGAAAAGGCTAAAAAAATAAATAGATTGATAAAACTCTTAAAATGTTTGATATGAACTCGTCCACAAAAAAAGAATATGAAACATTATTTTAAAATTTTAGAAGAAAATAAATATGTTCTTTCGAAAACCCGTCCACAAAATTTTACATTTCTCCTCCTAGCTGTAGCTCGTTCCAGTTTCAAAAAAGCAGATAAACCATGAATTTATTATCAAAACCTACTTCTTTTACACACAAAAGCTCATCACCCTTAGATCTATTGACATCCAACGGCTCTCAACGGTTCCTCTTTTCTACACACTCCAGAAAACTAATTTATATTATGTTTGGTCCCCACAAACCAGTTAGAATTAAAAATTAATAAAACTCTAACGATAGTCATGTTTCGGTTCAGCCAGCGAAGGGTAGCATAGTCCATAATGTGATGAGTCATGAGAGAAAGTGTCCCTCCAGCAAGTTGTGTCTGAGTGTGTTAAAAAAGATAAAAAAGTGTCCCAAAATGTTATCAACTCTTAAACGTATGTATTAACTATATAATAGGATTTATTTGTCCGGTACCTAATGATACGATGGTTTTAAATGTATGTATTAATTATATAGGAAGAAGTCCAACATAGTTCAAAATCCATCAATGCATGTGAGATGTAACATCTGTGGACGTGTCAGTGTTAAAATAATTTTCTTTTGCCTTTAGAGAGGGTTAATTGTTTTTAGGCTCCGAATGTTCCAACCGCCCACACCGTACCATACTTAACAATAATAAAAACCTTTACATATACTGCTAAATATTTTTCTTACTATTACAACTGCACGTTCCGCATGTTTCAATTCGGACCTTAGTTTTTTTCAAAAAAAAAAGTAATACGTGTTTTTAAAGAAAACGAATAATAAATACATATTGTATTTTAAATAAGATCCGCATGATATGCAGTAAATTAAAATCATAAATTATTTAATTTTAAATTGATAATTTACATAATTATAATTCATATTATTAAAATTAAGATTTATTTGTA